>NC_090884.1:805805-830805 GCF_036669925.1 Montipora capricornis | reverse complement strand
GGGGCAGGTACCAAACGCAAGTCACAGGTCACAAGATCGTTGTTTTGCCAATACAGAAAGTACCGGAAACATTCATGAAAGCTAACCTTAGGCCTGATTAGGCCTTAACAAAAGTTTGTAGGCGTAATGTTAGCATTTGTAAACGGTTAGGGATGTTTCTGTAGTGGTAAAACAATGACCTGTGACTTTTTACCTGTGACCTGTGTGTTGTACATGCCCCAAACTGACCTACATGTAGTTTATTTGCTAATTACATGTAACCTAAGGAACAAAATTAACTGCAACATATACACTGTATAACATGCAGCTGTTTGTCTTTATGATAGCGTTAAAAATCCTTGGCCGGATTTATTCAAGACCTCCTGAGTAAAACCACAGTGAAACTTCCCTGCATTTACATTATTTTAAAGCCGGATTGAGTGATCAGCTTTTATG
The DNA here is from genome assembly GCF_036669925.1 of Montipora capricornis. Classification (NCBI taxonomy): domain Eukaryota; kingdom Metazoa; phylum Cnidaria; class Anthozoa; order Scleractinia; family Acroporidae; genus Montipora; species Montipora capricornis. Next base: position 830,370 of record NC_090884.1, on the reverse strand, counting down.
ATATCTCAAAATTAATCAAGCAATGTGATTTTCAAATTGCAGAGAGCATGGGCTTAAAGGAGTAGGATGGAAATCACTGCCAAAGGTTAGAATTATGTTCCCCTCTGAATCTCTCACGCTGTTCTTGTTAAGTCTATCTAGTTTTTACATTCAAGGCATCCTCTGTTAACTTTGTAATTTAATTATGCATATCGATGGTTTTCATGATGATGTCGTCAAGTTCTAAAATCAAAATCACAAGGTGTTTTGATTATTTATCTATAGGAGGTTGAAGATGACCTAGAAATAAATATTTTTTCAAGTTTCCAGTTCCATGATGTCTTTTGTTTTTGAAAATACCGCATTTTGAATTTCCCAATTGTCACCTTGCTTGACACCATGATGCGAAGTTATTTGGTTGAAAAAAATGTCTATGCCTATGAATCTCAGCAGTCTGAGCGTTTGGAGTACATTGGGAGATGTATTCATACACATTTACGTTATTTCATGAGCGAAACGTAAGCACTGTCATCACTAAAGGAGTATTCCAGTTGTTTCATGTTGATTTCTGGTCGCCATATTGGTGCACAACAGCGGATTCATACAAAACTCTTAACCCTTTCACCCCAGTGGGGTTCCCCATTGACGAGTAAAATCGTCTGGCGTTAGACAGAGTAAAATCTATAAGTGGCACTCTTGGGAGTGAAAAGGTTATTGGGGACATAGTTTTTGAGTGAATCTAGCTGTTGTTAACCCTTTCACCCCCGTGGGGTTCCCCATTGACGAGTAAAATCATGTGGCGTTAGACAAAGTAAAATCTGTAAGTGGCACTCTTGGGAGTGAAAGGGTTAAATTTGTGTGAAACACAGAAACAATGAACCGCACAGATCTGAGAATTGGTGAGAATTGATTCCTGGTCACATAACACTACAAATAATGCCAGCTGAAACCAAAATGTGCAAATAGAACAAAACTGCTCACAATGAATCCATTGATTCAGGTACTACCAAGTGTTTTTGTGTCTAAGGTCTTGTAACTTTAACTGTAAATTAATGTTGTGTTCAACACAGAAACCAGGAAAAGTTTTGGAGGAGAAATTGAATGCACTATTCTACCAACTGTATCAACTCTATCATAAAGAGAGGGAAAGTAAGTCACCATGTTCAATACTTTCAAATTACAATGGATTTTTTTTTAATTATGTGGTAAGTGTCCCCTCAAATAGATTACATCTTTTTTCACGTACATGTATTTGTTTTTTCATTGTTGTACAGCATCTGGTGGTGACATCACTGAAACAGCTATTGAACTTGCTCCACTTGATCATGACAATTCACACTCCAGAAAAAGGGTAAAACAATTTTGTTATTGTTATTGTTGTTTTTCAGAATTTTGAGTTGCAAAAGTAGGATGGGGTTAACATTAGACCAATATACAATTTTCCCATTCTTATTAATTTTGCGAACTTGAAATGGTACTTGAACAGTTTGTACTCATTCTGACTTTTCATGAACAGTTTATTGTGTTCTTCTTTGTGTGCTCTTCTAGTGCATGGCATTGCGGGAAGTAAGCTGGACATGACTTTTGTCTTTTCAAATTATTCACATTACTCGCTGGATCAGATACACTGCAAATTTGTTCAGTCATCATTTCGGAGTTCAACTTTCTGGGTTGAGACTCAAGCTCAGATACATTTGTATTGGTAATACCAGAATAAAAACAATTTTTGATTTTATTTTGGTTTTCAAATCAAGTGCATGATGGGATGACTTCGAAATCAATAATTTTGAAACTCGTCCCTCTCAACGTTTACCAAAGTCCACAGTTTTAACATTTTCAAATGATCATTGCTCCTTGATCATTGTGTTTGGGTGTTGTCTCTTGATTCATCAGCTAAAATTCTTCTTTTCTTCAGCTTCAAATAGAGGTAGCAATCCAAGATGCATTTTTGAGATTTATGGCAACAATTCTCAAAGGCTACGAGTAAGTCTTTCTGTTGTTACTATTAATATTTGTTGAAATTATGGGTGTTTGATGCTACTACTCTTGCAGCCTTGTTAAATGAAACTAAATTGTGGACACTGGTTTTAAGAAACTTTGCTCTAAGCTTTTGATAACGAACTGCTGTTCTAATCACACTAACAACCTGAACATGAGGCGGAACATCTTTGCAAACAGTGCTCAGAGCAAATGTTGAAGTTGCATTTGTCAAGGAAGCAACACAAACATGTTCATGCACACAAAACTGGAAGATTTGTTTGATACATGTATATGGTATCTTCCCAAGTAATCCAGATTATAATAAATTATTACAAGTTGAAGTATCATGTAATGGCCTTTAATTTTTTGTTGTTTTGGTCTGGAAGTTCATTTTACTGGATAAATAATTATTTTCTAATCATGGTCTTACTGTTATTGAAGGCTGTACCTAAAGCCTATTACTTCAGCCCCAACTCAAGAGACGTGTGATTTGACATCTCTGTTTGATCTCGAGGGTATGTACAGTGTTCCTTAGGCTATCATTATTAGTGTATTTCCCAAAATCCATATGTGACCTTTGAATTGGAGTGAAGAGTGAGAGAAAAGAGAGAAGTTTTCACTTCAGAGCATGCTCACCTGAGATGTTTTCAATCTTGAAACTGGGGTAGAAGAATCAACAGTTTGCCATTATTTTTTTCCTTTTTTGAAGTACTGCACACCGGTGGCTCAGTTAGTTGAGCACCGGGCTGTCATGCGGGAGGTTGTGAGTTCAACTCCGGCTGGACCAACACTCAGGGTCTTAAAATAACTGAGGAGAAAGTGCTGCCTTTGTAATGACATCTGCAAATGGTTAGACTCTGTGGTAAAAGACCCGACACACTATTCACAAAGAGTAGGGCATGTAGTTCCCAGTGCAGTAGTCTGTGCTCTGTGTTGTATCTTCCTTAGACGGGTAAATGCTTGGAGGTAATACAACGTAGCTACATGTTCATCAAACTACTCTAAAATCTGAGGGTAAATAAAGATATTATATCATAATGTACAATGTTGGTGCTACATGTATGGTGTGAATGTCTTCCAAATAACGTTTATGTCTTGACAGGTCAATCATTAGTCAGCCATTATTTTATTAGCTTATCAGCAAAATTAGGAAGCGAACAAAATAAACCATTTAAATGGCACTTTAACAAATCAATAAATTTACAACCTAAAATGTTAAAATTTCCTTTAGGATTCCTCAGAAGTCGCCCCAGCTCACAATCAAAGTTTTTTCAGACGTTAACAAGGACACAGGTACAGTTGCTAGTACTGATAATTGCGCAATATAAGTTTAATAAATTGTATTGTATTGTAGTTGTGGATTCATACCATGATCACTTTGGTTGGGTCTGGACAGCTCTCATATCAATGATTTGTTTGTTTTGCTGGCATCGATGGATAACATTAATTTTGCGATGAAAATGGTTAAATTCGTGAGGTTTTTTAACTTGTGTATATATTGCTATTTGTTTTTGAGCAGATGTTTAGCCGGTTTATTGAACAGCGATCATTTGTGACATCACAAGATTCCCTTTTGGCTTTCTTTGACAACTGCTTAGAGAAGGTACACGAATTGTTTGACTTTGGCTCTTCCTGCTAGAATTGGAGGTTGGATCTAACCTTTAATTTCTTTTATACAGGTTGAGGTTTCGCCTGATACTCCACTCATTGAAGTTGATGACTCTGTTACAAGGTATAGCTTGTAATGTAATGTTATGCCTTTTGGCTGGTTTTTCAAGTAGTCTTCCTGTAATGCTAACCTTTTAAAAAAATAAAGAGGACAATAATAACAGTTCTTTTAGGTATTATTATTGTCTTGAAGGAATTGGTCGCTTATTTTCGAGCAATGATGATGGTTATGAGAGCATCATCAAAAATATCAATCACTTAGCAGTTATTTAATCACATTTAACTTGGAAGGTAAGTGCCAGTACATCGATCAATCCAAATGCAGGTTTGTGTAGTGTTGAAGTTTGAAGAGAAAGTAAAGTATTTTTCAGTTGTCTTTTTGCCTGTCGTCAAGCACCTAGTTTCCTAACCTTCCCACAGATGCTTTATATCGTAAAACACCTACTGTATAGTTACATTTAAAAAATGAACATTATCAGATGTTTTTTCACGAGAAATGTCCAGAAATCCAGTGGTTAGGGCGCTTGCCTTGAGATCCGGAGATCCCGGGTTCAAGACCCGCTCTGACCACTCATTTAATTTGATCCTGGTAGTCCCTGGTTCAACTTCCCAGCCGCACTTGTAAATAGCCAACTGGTTTGCCTCCAGCCAGTTGGGATTCTTAACAGTTGTTGTTGTTCTGTTCTGGCGTTTCTTGAAAGCTTTAACAGGGGAACCGCACAAAAAGAATGATGGTTTGAAAAAGCAGCAATGCTTAAAAATCTGGGATGATTTCGATGACGACATTCCCCTTGTAGTAAACATGTAAATTACGTTTTTCTGCGAGCCATAAGAATTTTCGGTGATTGATATGGCATGACACAAGATAACATCGCTGTTGACAAACAGGCGTTGTTTTTACTTTAATCGAGTAGTCACGTATAGGGATTTAATTTGTTGATTTATTTTGAACTGATCCGGTGATCCTTGATCCTTGATCCTTGATCCTTGATCCTTGATCCTTGATCCTTCATCCTTCATCCTTGATCCGGTTTTTCCAGGAAACCTTTTATGCAGTGTACACTGTACTTGAGTGTTAAATATATTTAAGTTTGAGGCATTTGCTTATAGGGGTGGTCAAAGGACTTATGTGGTTACTCCCCCTGATGTGTCAAATATGGACAAAGGAAAGCTTTATTCGTAAGTACATGTACTGTGATTTGTATTCAACTGTATCCTTAGGCAGTTAATCAATGATTAATGATTTATCCGTTTTTTTTGCTTATAACATTGTTGCTTGGCTGTCGTTGGGTCCCATCAAAATTTTTTGCCATTCTGCCAGACTGTTTCGTCGGCTTCGACTCATTTCCAAGGTCATATGCAATTTCATTTTGCTTTAGGAATGGTTAGAAGTTATAAGCCGTTCTCAGGTTTCTTTTGTAGAAGGTGGGGATGTCCTCTTTTGAATGAGTGAAAAAGGAGGACCTGTGTACCTTTTGCCGAGCAAACTGCCGTAAGCTTGACGAGAAAGTCCTTTCAGTTTAATTGACTAAATTAACTTTATTTTGGTCGTATCCACCAGATATCCTGTGTTCCCAGTTTTGAACGTTGAGCTTATGAAACCCGAGAAGCTTTCACTGCATGCGCAGTCGATAATGACCCCACCAGTGTCGCCTGTGGCGAGAAGAACAAGAGCAGAGAGGCATCAGTCAGTACTGGTAATTTGAAACCAAACAGAAAATTTCAATAGACATAATCAGTCAAGTCTAAAGGGGCTTTATTACCTTCCTACTTGAAAGACTCTCGAAGCAGAATGGATTTTAAAATTGGAACACGTGCCACCGGATTCGAGCAAAGGGAATTCAGTAATGATGTTTTTAAAAGCCTTCGAGTAAGGTTGGGAAGGAGAGTTTTATTTATCTTTCGGGGATTCCCGGAAATCATACAAGTGTTCCTGAATATGAGTCCAAACCAAAACGTTTCGAGTACTAAATATGCTACTAGTAATTTCGGGTTATTGAAGTGCGTTCGACAGTCTCTTTGGAAACGAATTTCATATTATCCTAGCGGGCTGCCTCCTTTTATACATGATCGTTTCTTTTGTTGTGCAATGCAGTGCCACGTAATTTATAGTAATGGTTTGTCAACGTACGCATACGCGTCACATGCGCGTTTTCTACACGTATGCGTAGTTCGCTTAACTTGAGCTGCGCTGTACTTCGAAAACCGAGGAAAAGTCTCAAGGACTTGACGCGGAGAAGAGGTCAATACTTTCAGGCGGTACTGCAATTCGGCTGCTGTTACATTGTGTGAGAGGAAACCCAGTTTATTGCTCTAGTTCCTACGTCTTTCCTATATCCCATTGGTCAGTCCTAACTATAGCCACCAAAGGGTATTACTGATAAATTAAAACATTGACCATCTCTGTCCTCTACTACGATTACTACAGGTTTGGAAGGTTGTGTGTCCTTCCAATCGTAAATACGAAGTGGAGATTTTTCAAGTGCCTAGTTTCCTTAATTCTCAGCTAATTTAGTTAACGTTCCCCTTCATGGACCCATTAACAGTCTCATTTTTATGTTCTAGATGGCGAAAAAGAATTCGGGAAGTCCTATCAACTGGGCCAAGTGAGTAACTAGTTGTGAATTGATTTTAGTCGGCACTAAGGTGTCTGTAGCCACGTGTGTAGTTTTCTTCTTTTGGCGCTGTCAGGTTGACCGTTTTACGCTTCTACGTGACGGAGGACCATTTAAACTTCAATGTAGGTTTTAACACGATGGTTTTTCACGCAAAACCTTTTCGAGAAAAATCGAAAAACATTTTTAAGACTGCCTTAGTCTCTGTGACATCGTCCTGTCTTGGTACATGTATTTCACTTTTGCGCCAAAAAAATTGGTCGATTTTTTTGTAATTTTGAGTGGTAACATTTCAGTCAATTTTGTATCAAGCTCGCAACTCAAAAGTGGCATGAAAATTTGTCTGCGGCACCAATTACATGGTGTGCGATTTTCCATGCAACAGTGTTGCATGGAAAATCTTCCTTGTTAGATGCCTCATTTAACATCGCTTTGAACTTATTGCAAATTCCGAGTGCTGTTCTACTTGTACAATTCGCCTTTGTCACACGGCGGCCATATTGTCCCGGGAGACCAAAAAAGTTTTGTTTTACCACGCCAAGCCTCACCCCCATGGTTTCCACTGCGAGTCTTGGCGTGGTAAAACTAAGCTCTTTTGGTCTCCCGGGACAATATGGCCGCCGTGTGACAAGGGCGAATGTACTTCGTGCATATGCGATGCGACTAAGTCGCATAACACTGGTGGGAGCAACAATCTCAGACAAAAATAAAGGGGACACTTCACGCTGCGTAACAGACTACCCCTTCCCCCTATTCAATGTTACAAAGAGAACGGCGTTTTTCCAGTAGCCCGACAGTTTTTACGCCATCAACATTGTCACGGGGGAGGGGGGTTCAAACATGCTTTGGTGTCACGATCTTTTTGACCGGGATTGAAGATCTTTAACCCTGGTTAAGTGACGTCCTAGGACGGCATAAAATGGCATTATACTGTGGCGTCGCCATAGCGTTGATGGTATTTGGAATAACGAGACAACTTTGCTTTCCCACAAATTACGTGCATGCGCTGTGCATGCGCAGTGTAGTCATGGGCGAAAAGTTCCTTGTAATTCGCATTTTTTTTCTGATACGCTGCTTTTCAAACTCTACTGAGCATTCGGTCGCATTTAACTTTTTTTTGGGCACCTGCAGGTGTTTATTAGCTCATTGCTACAGCCTTTGGTTTATTCATCTTCCCGCATATGTGAAAATACACCACAACAAGGCCAAAGTACTGCATGTGGCATTTCAGGTGAGTTATATGAAGTTGCATGTAAAGTCACTGTGTGTTTTTCCTTACTGACCTTTGGTTTTTGTTTGTCCAATTGTAGATCTTGTGTAAAATGAAAGAGAAAGGTGTTAAATTACCAGATGAGGTGTGTCTATCGTTTGCCCTTCTTTAAATGGCGATTTGTGTGTATTTATGAAAGAGATTGTCTCGTGAAGGACTTCATTACTGCACGGCATAGGGAATGTGGAAAATCCGTGACCGGCGAGGTTAACCATAAATAATTTCCTTTGTGTTTCAACCTTCCAAAAAGTCTTCCTCAGAGAAAGTCATTTGGGATTGCTTGACTTGTGCACAGATTGCGTTCAACACATTGCGCGAAAGAGATACAATAAGATATTGGAGAAAAACCATGTACACGTTTTCCTTTTAGGCTAGTAACGTTCCTTGTACATAATTATTGCATGATGTTTCTAATTTCCCAGATATTCATATTTTGCTTAAAATTTCCATTTTCTGAGGCTACCTCCCAATTACATATGGAGACATTGGTCTCTCAACATTGTTTGACTTTTTTTCTTGGATGTGGAAAATGAAATGCAGTGCTGAAATTGAAACCGGCAATCGAGTCGTGAAGTAGTTAACCTCTTGCCTTGTGCTTTTGTAAACAGGTGTGTTATCGAGTGTTAATGCAGCTGTGTGGTCAGTACGGACATCCAGCGCTGGCTGTTAAGGTAAAGTACTTCGTGTAATTTCTTCGTGTAACCTAGTAGGGCATGTGCCGTCACTTTTGATCCGTCGTGGAGGGTGGTGTCTCATCCACTTGTAAGGGAACGGCATCAAGCGATACAAGAGTGTTTGCCAAGGAAGGGACGCTCCTTCAACACCCTGAAAATGCTACAGTTGTTTTCTTTTCAGGAAAAGCAAATGTTAAAAGCCTTCAGATTCGTCGATTTTTGAAAAGCCGGTAGGAAGTACTTCATAAAATAAGTCTAGCTCAGTTGTTTTGTTTCGGGTTTGGATCCATCTCCTTAATTATCCGATGACATTTACAAAAAAATCCAGTGCACTAGAAAAATTTCTTTTCAGAAAATGAGTTCTTATGTTGAGGTTTCTATGGGTGAAAATGTCAGTGAGTTTGCCTTTCCAGTGGTTTCAAATAGAGTTTAAAAAGTCAGTCTTCGTGTGAAGTAGAATACCGCGTGCCTTTGCCATGGTTCGAATTTTGTTGTGTATTATCCAACTGTATAAGTTATTGTACAGAAAACGCACAAAACAAGGACAAATATTCCACGATATTAGTACAGTAGAGAACCGGTTTGACTGGTCGAGGTGCTGACGTTTGCCCCGCGCTTGTCACGTACGAATCCGTCACATGTTCTCGGTTGTTTACAATTCACTTTCTGAAAATCTATTGTGAAAAAGTCGGATGATAAATAGCTTGTGAGATATTTTGGTGTTTAGTATCGCTGAGTATTTCAACGCGTTGTTTGTCTTTTGACTCTCTCAAGCGGGCTCGTCAAAATACAGCACAACGCGTAAGGATACTCAGCGATACTACACACCAAAACATCTAATAAGACATATTTATTTCAGGTCTTGTTCGAGATGAAATACCAAGGAATAACACCAAACGCAGTTACATACGGTTACTACAATAGGGTAAGAACCCCTTGTTGTATGGCAAACACTTCTCTGAACCAAACTGAACATTTGATTGCCTGATTCCACCGTACGGCCTCTTTGACTTTGTTGCCTATCTTCTCTTGCTCGCGGGAAATGCAATAAACTGCAAAACAACTTTTCGTAAAAAGAGACTGTATGGTGCGTCAAGTTCAGTCGTAAAATATCTGGGAAGGTAATCCCAGAGAAAAGTGCGAGTCGCTTTTAAGTCCAATCGACCTGGACGAATTTATATTTTAAGAGAGGAATGTTTACAATCCAGATGAGATGGAAAGGGTAGAGGATAAGTAGTTTTTCAATGCTTTTCAACTGACTTGAGTAAAAGTAAAAGTAAGGGAATTACGTTGGCCAATCACAAGCGAAGTAGACAATCACATGACCCAGTCACAACCCAAAAAAGATACTTGCAGCCGCGGCTAAGAGCGGGAAAGTCCCTCGAGCATTTCTGCAAGTCGAGTAAATTTGAAAATGTGGCGCGAAATCGCAGCCAAACACTGAACGGTGGACTGCATGACCAAAGCTTTCGCAGTACTTAGCTCTTATTAACCGAGTTTAGTCAAGTCTGTATGGGAGAATCTTGACCTCGGTCGTGAGTACAGACCGAGGTCTAGATGGAAAAATCCAGACCGCGGGCAATATCGATTTCAGCCAATCAAATTCGTGAATTTGGTACTTCCCAGTCCTTATGAGGCAGAGCCATAAAATAATAATCAATATTCAACTAAAAACTACTATCTAGACGTGCCTTCGATTTCAAATCCCTGTTTCATCGTTTTGCTGACCAATTTTGTCTTCGCAGGCCGTGATGGAGGGTAAGTGGCCGTCGAACACCACAAGCTCGCATATGTGGAACAAACTGAGGAATTTCTTTGCTGCTGTGTATGAACTCCAGAGGCTCGCAAAACTAAGTCGGAACAAAGAAGGTATAATTTCAAGAAACCATTCACTCCGTTTTCGATCCTTAAAACGATTTGCCGCAATTCATCCTTTTTTCCATTCTACCATCTTTCAAAACTTTGCACACCGATACAAAAACGTCTGGAACGCTCCAGGTTTTCTTGAGATAAAAGAACTTCAAGATGAGCAGCGGCGACTAGAACGCCTCAAAATGAAGCTTAACTTGTAGGAAAATATCGTGTTGCATTTGTGGCGTCCATTTGACTATATTTTTTTCTCCTAATTCGAGATTTTATAGAAAACATAAGCACATGATAGTCTATTTCTGATTCTCCTTTTCTCGCCCTCTCTAAAAGACCATTTCTGGATAGTTCAGTCTCAGGTTTGGATAACTATCAGCAGCAGGAGTCTAGCTATGGTCCGGCCAGGTCATCAATACACCTTATTCCAAAATGGCCGCCATTTATATATTCTTTTGTTTTTATTCAAATTAGCCCTTGATGCCTCGTTCTTAAGCTTAAAATTCAAAAGAATATTTTATCTTGAACGAGGCAACAAGGGCCAATTTGTATCCGTATAAATCAGCGGCCATTTTGGAATAAGGTGTATTACCGGTTTGATTTGATGTCTTGGAGCAGTCATAAAGTTGTTATCTAGTGGCTCCATAAAATTTCCGAATTTTCTCCTAATCTTCATCATGATTTGGGGTATAAGTTTAGGCGCTCAAACTTGCAGGTTTCTCAAAGTATTAAAAGCGGTTTTGCTTATTACCCCTTTTTTCGCAGATTCTCTGTCCCCATCAGGATCAAACGGCGATTTGGATCTCAATGAGTCACCAAGGAGAACATTAAAAAAACCTGATCGGTCACGCACTCCGTCACGCGAACGTGAAAAGTCTTTGTCACACGAGCGCTTGCTTGACCTCGGAGATTCAACAGAAAATCATGGGGGAAGGCGCACGCCTGAAAGGGATGTGAAATCTAGACGCGAACGAACAATAAGCGAAATGTCCACGGCTTCCGAAACCAATGACATACTGAACCTGTCTGCAGCGTCAATCGATGGTGCTGGTTTCCCTCCCTTTCCTAAGCTACGACAACAGACTCAAGGAAGAACAACAAGTGAAACGTCAGTGTTATCAGCAGCTCATTCGCAGCTGTTTATCAACGCAAACAGTGAGGATTCGGATCCATACGAGTATACCACCAAGATGTTAGACGATGTGATCCTCGGATTGCCCCTCGGTCTCCAGCCTGACACAGCCCTTGAAGCAGTGTTGTGCACTTGTCATCAGTGTGTTAAGTGTGGCAGATACCTGTATGATGAAGACATATTAGCTGCCTGGACCGCGGACGATTCAAATCTTAATACAGGGTAACTTTTTACGACCTCTGTTTTCGTGCAAGAGTCCTTCCCCTGCCCTATCTCTTTGGAAGCTTTTTTTTATCATTTCCACCTCTGAGGGGTGACATCGAACCCTTTCGCGAGGAAATACACTGAGCGTGGGTCCGTTTTAATAGACCTGTACTAAAGATTACTTTAGTTTCCTCCCTCTCCTTTTACCGCTCTCAGAGACAAGAACATTTGATATTTCTTTATCTTGGTATGGGAGGGAGGATGTTGCTAGGCAATTTTTCTCGCGAGTGATTTCGTTGCCAATAAGACCTTCGGCAACATTTCCTGAGAGCGATTGGGCCCTATTAACTTGTGCATGAGCAGTTCTTCTCGTACTTTTCCTCTGAAAGAACGTTTCGTTATGATTGCTTTGCGAAGATCATCCCATAAAGCTGCAAGGATTAAGACGATCGATCTTTTTTTGCTTCGTTGTTTAATCTTAATGGGTCGAAAAAACCCTTTTCCCTCCTCTGCACCCTTTCCTACCCCACCACGGTCAAGATGTTCTGGAAATTATGCTATTTGAGACACTTTACGGCTTGTGAATTTTTTTGCGCCCTTATTCTCCAGTTTTTTTTTTTCTCAGGTGTCCTTACTGCCAAACTCAACAGGTTGCAAGTCTTACCATTAAAATCAAGGTAAAGTACTTTGATCACGTTAAATCTTATGGTTGGAACAAAATGCTTGTGATATCCTTAGAACTCAGGGTATCAATGTCATGCTAATCCTTTGTCTTGACATTCAGGATTACAGGAACTGCTTTTCGTCGCATCCGAGCTCAGATTTGTCGTCCAGCATCAACAGCTTCGGGAGTTCGGAACTGCTACCGACCGATGTCGACGATGAGCCGAAGCCCGGAAATCTCAGCAGTTCTTTCCCTTCGACGATAGAATCCAGTGCGGTGATGAACAAACATAGCAGTCTTCCTCGTCCAATCAGTGCTTCGTTGTCGCCTCCACCATCAAACCCAGTCCCCATCCGAGGAAGTCACCATCGTATGCGCTACAGCATTAGTGCACCGTCTAGCGCCAGCGGTAGTCCCTCTGGTAGCCTTCACGGGAGCCCAAGGCCTGGGTCCTGGATCCAACGCGCGCGCAATAGCAATAGCACGTGCAGTCATGGTAGCAGTTGGTATGGTAAGTAACCAAAAAACCTATTAAGTTAGATTGAAGGACCCCGGGAAAAATGTCGCAGGATTGACTATTCTTTCTTGTTAACTTGGTAAATCGCTGAGGGCTTCTTCTGTCTAGTAAACGGCGATAAAAATTATGGGCTGGAATGTTCGATGCCATTGCCATGGGCGAAACACGCTGGAAAAAAGATGAAAAGAAACCAATGCGTTTCTGCCTTTCTTTCGAACTCTTTGTCGAGCGAGAGTGAAAAAATGCCCGCGGACTTCTCTTTCCGGTTTTGTACTTGGCGCCTGCGAAAGAGGCTACCTTTTATCTCGAAAATTCTCCGTAATTTTGACTTGTTATCCATAGTATTTATTTCTGAAACAAACTAAAAATTCAGTGAAGAACTTTGAAGGCTTCAAATTGTTGCGGTTTATTCCATGAATATGCTTTCAGTTTTTGTCTTTAGTAATATCAGAGCAATCCTAGGGACGTATCGGGTCTCAGATAACGTGTAGGTGGAAAAATGCTTCGTGATCTCCTTTGAGAAAATGATAAATCCTGCATGACAGAATCGCATACATCCACTCAACAATAGCCCATTTCCGAGTTGCTGCATGCCTCAGTTTCAAAGCGAGTCCTGGTGCACAACCATTCAAATGGAAATGAGTTGCGTATTCTTATGCAAATCAAACTCATTTCCCTTACAATAGTTGAGCACCAAGACTCACTTCGAAACCGAGACAAACAGCAACTCGGAAATGGCCTATTATCCATTTTCATTGCGATTTCTAGTTTCCAGACCTCCGGAAGAAAGGGATCTTATCAACGTGCCATACCTCAATCCTTTGGTCCTGCGAAAGGAGCTGGAAAATATGTTTGAAAATGACGGAATTGACACTCTTCAGTCACCTGAAGTCGTGCAGGAGAAAAGCATTATCTTTTGGAACTTGGTGAGTTAGAAGCCGGCCGGTGGCTGGTTAGTGCGGTTGTCAGTCAATCAATCAACCAATCACGTGAAGAGGCCATATGTTAAGCTAATCGCTTGGCAACGGGAAAAAGGGCAACTGAAAAATCAGAGTCCCAGTCAGGATTAGAACCTAAGATCTTCGTAACACCGGTAGAATGCTCTACCCGTTGAGCTGCTAGAACTCCGTGGGGAGTCGGGTTCTTCGTAGATCCTTTACCTCTCATGTGCATTAAACCATTAAACTACATATATTATGATTTTTATGTGAAAGACATGTTTGAACTGCGTGTGCCATCATCGCAGTTGGCTTGATTGCCCAACGGATCAGGCACTTCACTGTTGTCGCACCTGCCACGGGATCCTGTTAGTCAAGCCTGATTTTTTTCAGGTTTTCCTTTCGTGACTGCTTAAGTAACATTTATGAGTGCGATGATCGAAAATCATGTAAGCACGTCTCATACGAAGGTCACAGAAGGGTGTAATGTGCTAATTTTGAAGGGTGGAAGCAAGTCGTATCTGGAAGGAAAAAGAGACTTTAGTATACCGGAGTTAAAAAGCGATTACAATTTTTAATGACAAGCTTTATGATATTGATCTCAAGGATGTATTTCGATCCAGTAAAAGGGACACGCCAAATGTACAAATGGGTGAATTTAAGAACATCCCTTTGCCCGTGTTAATTTGCAGGTGTGGTATTTCAAGCGGCTTGAATTGCCTTCACACTTGGCAGGTCACGTGCTCTCAACCTATCCAAGCAATGAAAGGCCCGATAAGGCAGAGGTAAGAAGCAGAAAGCGGCATGTTTAGCTTCGTTAACAACAGTAAGGTCTTACTTCCTTTGTCTTTATACTTAGCGGTTTAAAGCTCATTGTTTGAGTGAACTCATTCAATGCTCTGGCGTCTTCCAGCGTGAAGGAAGGCCATTTACCCCCGCAGTTCTTCGCTGTGTTTTGGTTATAGGTCATGATTTATAATCTCTTCCTATAGTTTTCTTTCTAAAAAAAAGTTGAAATCAATCGCAAAACATAAACATCTAATGATTTTCACAAAAATACATCACAAGACAGGCTTACGTCGCAATTATCGACTTGATGCGGCTCTCGCATAGTAGCCTTTGACCTCACATGCTCAATGCTTTCCCGGATTTTGTTACGTCATAGGATCGTCGCAGTATCTCCGGGCTTGGTACCCAGGTCCTCGTGTCCACGTCCTGGGACGGAGACAGAGAGGAATACGACATGGTGCCACTGTATGTGCTCTGGAATGCGCCAGGTTGGTGTTTTGCCTGAGATTTTTTTTAATGGTTTAAATCTTATTACGTGGGTGATATTGCCCTATTCTATCTGCATCCTGCCTACCGTGGGGTTGCTGTGATTGGTCGAAGCAATTACTTGAAAATCGGGAGGAGAATAACGATTACCGTGTCGCTCTTTCCGATTCAAATCTCATGCTCACCAATTTGGTCGTTGTTTTTGTTTACTAGCGGACCAGCAAGGCTCTCTTATGGACAAAGGCTTGACAACTAGAAGGTAAAATACCTGTAGTACTGATGAATGTAGTAACTATAGGGTTCGTAAACGATTGAGGGTGCAGTGACCGGAGACGGCCTTTCCTGGTCTACACAGGATCATTTTAGGGGCATTTGTATCATCATCATAGACTGACATTGTCTTCTTCAGTCGTTATGACGACGGGCTATCAACTCAATTTTTTTTACTTTCACATCGGTGAACCGAGAGCCCCCTAACCTCCCCCCTCTCCCCTCCCCCCTCTGAGGTGGATAACGTTATCCATCGTTAAATCACTGTCCATGGGGTAGAGCAATTTGGTCTTGCTATTATCCAATGGATAGTGATTTATCCGGCGGATAGCGCTATCGATGGTTTGAACAACTGGGGCCTGAGACACACGGTTAGGTTACGTAGCAAAAGAATGAGTGTTGAAGCAAGTGACAACTTATGGCGGGAAATTTGTACTAACGTCTGACGTGCCATGTGTAACCCTTTTTATTATATACTCGACAAAATATCACGTTTCTGATCAGTCAATGACGAATGCATAAATGTTATAGAGTGCTGTGGAAACAAAGCCATGGAGTGATTTTGTTGAGTATAAAATAAATAAAAAATCGTATGAACTTGCTCGTGCATTTCGTGATTTATGGTCACTCGTGATGTTTTGAAAGTCCTCAAATTGCGAATTTTCAGAACTTTCAAAAACATCACTCGTGCCCACAAAATCACGAAAGGCACTCGACTACACACGATTCCCTATACACACCAAATGGGTTCCCCTGTTAACGAAAAATAATGACCAGAGGATGATCTAAAAGCAATACGCTCAGGGCTGGAATGGCCGGTTGAACTAACTGTTGTTCACTGTTTTATTGCAGCGTTATGCAGTCAGTTGTCGCCCATGTTCAGGAAAATGATGTTACCAGTCCAACTATCATACTTTTAGAAGAACGCAATAGACAAAAGAACATCAACCCCAACGCAAAATGGTACGTGCTGACAGTAATGCTCCATTGGCACTGATAAAGGAATCAGAAAGACATTCAAATATATTTAAAGCGATAAGAACCCAAAGAAAATGAATGCAGCGACAAAACACTCGCGTGCGGGCCAACTGGGTAGCTTAACATCTGACTAGTTAACAAAGTGACTCGGCCAGAGATGTGGTCTTCTTTATACCAAAGCCAGGAGGTGTTGTCAAAATTTCAGATATTTCCGGAAGTGCACGTAATCATATGCACAAAGATTTTGATAGAGCGACTTTCATATGACCTTGAAAAATTAACGTAAAAACAGAACGTAAACCAAAATGCAAAACATTTAATTGGCGTATCGAACAAAAACAAACGAGTGCGGTGAGGCAGTGTGGCCCAGTGGTTAGGGCGCTTGCCTTGAGATCCGGAGATCCCGGGTTCAAGACCCGCTCTGACCACTCAATGAATTTGTTCCTGGTAGTCCCTGGTTCAACTTCCCAGCTGCACTGGTAAATAGCCAACTGGTTTGCCTTCGGCCAGTTGGAATTCTTAACAGTTGTTGTTGTTGTTTCGTTTACTGTTTCATTGACCCTGAAAAGCCTCTATGGGGAGCGGTCAGTTAAGTATGTACAGAAACCCATAAAGGTTGAAACGTGTAACGGCCCCTTGTGTGCTGGGAAACAAGCTTCTGAATTTTCAATTTGCTAAGTACCATATTTGGAACAACAAGAGCGAGGGGTTTCCAAATATGGTACTTAGCACTGAAACATTCAACCAATCAGTTCGCACTGAATATTCGGAAGCTGTGAGCGCGCGTTACACGTTTCAACCCTTATGGGTTTCTGGTATGTATTGTATTGTATTGTAATTTTCATTGGCTTTGCGAACGCGGATTCAAACAACGTCATCTCCCCATAGAACCTTCTGGAAAGCGATCGGCATTTTGCTTTGAGTGACGTCATTTGAAATGCAGTAATGTGATTGGGTAATGGATCTGTTTACTGCCCAGATTAGGAGTTTCCTTGGCGGGAATAAGGAGAAACTTTATTTTAATCTTGCCAAACACTGGTTCGTGAAACAAATTGCGAACACTGTTTCAAGGTCATGCGAAAGTCGCACTAAGCGTCACAAAGACTTCCTTGCTCTTCTCCCCAAGGAATACAGACAGTTAACATCATAATGTGTCCCCTAGACTCCGCGGTCCTCAAGTAAAGAGCAACAGGTGTATTTACCCTCACCAAAAAATTACTAGAAAACGCTCCATGAAAATAACGCGAATCGTTAAAATTCGCGTTATTTTCCGCGACGTTAATAAAGTGCATCGTTAATTTCCGCGCTCTTAATTTCCATTATTTTAACCCTAATTCTGAAACCTTTCCAGACATTCATGACACCTAAAAAACAATAAAATAAGGTACAAACTTTCTTCCTTTCCGTTAACCCCTACATTTATCGGAATTTTGAGGACTGTTTTGCTGTCCAGAGGGCTCAGTTTTGTTCAGTGACTTTTTTGCATCCAGTTTTGAATAAATTTCTTCTAGCAGTCACCACCAACTGTGTCTTAATCACGTTAAGTTCCTTTATTGTAAAACTGTACCTTTTCCTTAGTGTTAATTTTCTTTATTCGAAAGTGGCTTTACATTAAAATCGCGTTAATTTAAGTCGCGTTAATTTCCAATACCTTAATTTCATGGAGCGTCAATTTCCTATAATAAGGTAACTTACAGAGGCCACGAGGAGTCTTTGACTTGAAACGAACAACTAGCACTCCTTTTATTAGCGATAATATTCTCAGACCGAGTGATTTCAAGGATGTTCTTTTTCCCGCTTGAGTTCAAAGGTTGACTCATGGTATTGTGACGTAATCGGAGACGCCAGACATTGACTCGCCAAGTTGGAAATACCTGGCGAGAAGAGACGTTCTAAAATTAGGTGGTTTTCACTCACGTGATCAACAGCCATGTTTTTCAACGAAAACAAAAGGAAACGTTTGCAGAATAATAGAATTAAATTCCCGGAGGATTTGGTCTCTCAATGAATGATGCAATTCGTTTTAGACAGTCAGTGAAATGGTGATCTGTTCTTGTTCCTTTCAGGAGCGTGTATCGAGAGCTTCTTTTCCTGACACTAACTGCTTGTGGCGCGGAATACATAGACATTGGTAAGAGACCTACATATTCCCATTTTTAACTTGAAAGTTAACCCTAACACTTCCCGTCAAACTGCGAAAAGCAGGCGTTGCAAAAGGTGAGGAAAAAGTCACGTGGTCAACAGTACCTACAAACCCATGGAACAGACATTTGTACAAAAATGGCAGTCGCCTTTGCCAATATCTTCATTGCTAAGGTTGAAACAGACATTTTAAGCCAAAGCGCATTAAAACCGCTCGTTTGGAAACGATATGTAGAGTGACGTCATATATTCCCTCTAGACTCTAAAGGGAGAGGAGATAAAGCAGTTCATTGAACAAGCAAACAAACACCATCCCACAATTAAATGAACGATTGAAATTTCAGATACAGAAACAACATTTCTGGATACAAACATTTACAAAGGCGAAAAGTTCAAGGGCAATTCAGTCCTTGATGTGCGCACGCACTTCAAACCTATTGAAACATTTCAATGAACGCACTTCTCGTGGCACTCACCGGGAGTAAAAGAAGGCTTCATCAAAGGCGAGGGTCTGAGACTTCTCAGAGCAAACTCTTCTAAGAAAGATTTGAAGAGCTCGTCTAAAATTTTAAATCACGCCTACGTGAAAGAGATTATCCCGAGAATCTTGTTCAAAGGATCCTCTCAGAAGTGCAATTTTAAAACAGGAAACTGGCACTCATTTAAAGACCACAAGAGAACAAAGGAATATTGCCTTTCGTTACCCAATACCACCCACATCGGAATCAATGCGGGTGACCTCAGGCGGTAGTTAGTCCACTAGACAGGGTTCGTGCAGCCCCTTGAAGTCCTTGAAAAGCCCTGGAATTTAATTTTAGACTTCAAGGGCACTTGAAAAGCCCTTGAAAAAAAGGATTTTACGGAAAACTGCTTGAAAACTCCTTGAATTTTTGCTTGGGTGAAAATTGTTGAGATTGCATCATGCTAAGGTAAAAGAGACATTTCAAAAACTGAGCCCAAAATTGACTATTAGGGAAACATTTAAACCTAAAATTAAAATGTCCATGCGTGCACTCAACTTGCAGGATGTGGTAAGGAATATCAAGGGAGGCTTTTTCAGCAAAGAAAACACTGAAACACTATGTATGGCATGGAAATCTTCTTATAAAGACTCCTTGAAAACTCGATTTCTTGTTCTTGAAAACTCCTTGAATACTCCTGGAATTTTACAGACAAAATCGAGCACGAACCCTGACTAGATCAAAACCAAAAAACACTTTCGGCAGGTGCATTTCTCAGCAATGTTGGACGGTGGAACTTTGTAACTGGCTTTGTAATAACCCTGCCCGCTTTAACAAACTGAGCCCTAACTGGGGTCCTAGACCGTAGTTTGTCAACGACACGTTTTTTTTAATGTGTTTTTGAAGTTTGTCAACACGAAGAAGGCGTGACTGTGATTGGACGAGCGAGGTTGAAACGAAAGTTTAATCTTAATTGGTGGGCTGTTGACAATCTAGAGTGCAGCCTTCGGATATTATTATACCGTTGACAACTGAGGAATTAAAAACGGCTCAAATCGCGTCGAATCTGGAAAAAAAACCACACAGGAAGGAAGCGACCCACAATGGCAATAAGGTTAGGCTTTTTAATTGAAATTTTTTTTGGTATAATTGTCTTCTTAAGTCTTTTATCGCGATTCCCATACAAATACTTTTATTTTTGTTAGCTTTACCTCACACTGACCTTGAAGGGCCTGTGGTGGGCCCTTCACTCTTGCTCAATATTTTGACACTCCGCGGAAGTTGTGCCCGAAATTCTTTTTTCCGCAAAAATTGAATTTCTGCTCTTTCCCTTCTCATATAAAAGAGCCACACAATCAACAACATCATGTACGTCGCGAACAGAGATGTTGATGATGTTCGACATTTTCGAAAACCACAGAATATAATTCTAGCTTATGCGCTACAGTATCTTTTCGTTGTTGCCGACGGCGAAAGTGGCCTTCCACGCAGACACACTTGGGGTTTCGTCACGCGTTCCTCCCTCGCGAGAGTCTGCTAAGACGACCCGGAATTTACGTAGACCAATCACAACGGACTTCCAGATTCTGGAAGTGCACTTTATATCCTGAGAAATTTTGCTTACGGTCACTGTAAGAATATGGGCTTCGTGTGTTGGGCATTCAAAATCGCTGACTTAAATTCTTATCAAAGAGAAACTGGAGCGTATATATTTCATGCTGTGGCTTAGATGTTTGCGGCTCCTCACAGGATGAGTGCGGTAGAATTCGCATGGTTGAAACATTTTGCTCGCGTGCGATTGAAAACTTGAATGAAAACTTTATTTTAAAAAACACGGTCAAAATATCAGTATTATAATAACAGAAAAATGTACATTACATTTATAATTTTCATTTACTGGTTTACATATTTGCCGGGAGGAGGGGGGGGGGGGGGATTCCGATACAGAGAACCGTTTATTAATGCCTCTCTTGCCGAAGATGCCTAGAGATTCTGTAGTGCGAAGTTCCTCTGGAAGATCATTCCATAGATAAGCTCCGCTGTAACTGGAGCTACGTTTAAAGTAGTCAGTTCTTGGTTTCGGTAAATACAATTTTTTTCTTGTATCGCGAAGATCATGGGACAAAGTTCTCCGAGTAAACGTGTTGCAAAGATAAGCTGGGGCGAGCTTATTAACGCATTTGTACATCAAATTTGCCTTTTGCTCCACCCTTCTAACTGAGAAGTTATCCCAGCTAAGCGAGTTGAGAAGATAGCCAGAGTTCGTATCATAACTTGATTTAGTAACAACTCTGGCAGCACGATTTTGTAGTTTTTGAAGTTTCTCACTCAGCTGTCGAGAAAAGCCGGTGGCTCAGTTGGTTGAGCACCGGGCTGTCACGCGGGAGGTCGTGAGTTCAACTCCGGCCGGACCAACACTCAGGGTCTTAAAATAAGTGAGGAGAAAGTGCTGCCTTTGTAATTACATCTGCAAATGGTTAGACTCTCTAGTCTTTTCGGATAAGGACGATAAGCCGGAGGTCCCGTCTCACAACTCTTCAATGTTTATAATCTTGTGGGACGTAAAAGAACCCGCACACTTGTCGCAAAGAGGAGGGCATGTAGTCTGTCTTCTGTGGTATATCATGGTTGGGAGGGTAAAAAGGGCGCACTTAATCAGTTGGAGCCTCTCTCTGTTGTGCGACCCCCACCACAGTTGTGGTGAAAGTGTATAAATGAATAAATAAATAAATAAATAAATGAAATAAATAATACAAACAACACTTCAGTAATCAAAATGTGGTTCAATAAGACCTTTGTATATTTTAATAGCAGTGTGCATAGAAATAAAAGGTCTCACTCGCTTAAGTGCACCGATACAGGAAGCGACTTTTTTCGACATTGCGTTTATGTGCTCCTTCCAGGATAGGTTTTCATCTGTGTCCAGTCCGACGGCTTTGCTATGATTTGTTTGGTTTATTTTGACGCCGTCTACATTAATATTTATTGTCTTGTTATTTAAAGACTGCAATTTTTGACGCGATCTAATGATCATAAACTCTGTTTTGGCAACATTGAGTCTTAACTTGTTAGCTCTGAGCCAGAGATTAATGCTTTTCAGTTCAGTAATGATTTGGGTTTCAAGATCAATCATATTACATCACAGGCAGCCCAAGCTGGTTATACTACTTATAGCCTTTGTATGGGAAAATTAACTTTGAGCTTATGAATGCTAAAATAAGCTGTAAATGTAGAAAGAAACTTTACTTACCTCTACGTACAGTTGTCCTCGTCTTTTCTGTGCAATCGGAGGGCAAACCTGTGTCCGTTTTAGGCGGGTTTGTGGCTTTCGAATTTTTACGATGCCGTTAGTTGTCATTTTCTCTTTATGAGGGGAAATGACATTTGCATTAGATTCGGCACATGTAAAACGCGACGTTTAAAACGGGCCTTAAACATTCGTATCTAGGATCCTTTCATTCGCCTTCCTGTCCGTAATGTTTATCCTTTGCGAAAGTTTAGGTTCGTGTGTTCACAAGTTTGTTTTGTATCTGGAAGATGTTTATATCTTCAATTACAACCTCTCCCTAGCGGTTATCGCGCACAGCTTTTTTTTGTTGCACCGAAAAAAGTCAACCGAGATTATAACTCGGATACCTTTCAGGTAATCCGAGTAAAAAGCTGCTTTATTATTTATCAGCGTTACATCTCGTGCAGTGTTTAATGTTGCTCGTATTTTTCTCGTATTCATTGTCCTCAGAAAGGAATTCTTGTCGATTTCAGTGCTCATTTGTTGAATTGAGGGAAGCATACTACGTGAAATGAACTGTGACCTCGCGGCTTGTAATTAGCTTCGACTGGACTCTGGAAAATGAATACTTGAACTCGACTCACCCCCGCGAACGTGTCGGCTTCTCAGCCCGTGCATGTTGTTGTGATTTCCTGATCCACGCAATCGGAACGTCGCAAAATGATACAGAAAACAACTTTCCCACAAGTAGACTTGTGATTTAATGATATTTATTAGACTATATACATACAATATTTCTTTCCTTTGCACATTTGTACCTGATCAACTTCATAGCAGTTAATTTCGATTTTTTCTAGGAGGTGATGCGAACTGTGAATTCACTACCGCAAATTCCGTTTACATCTGTTTCATCGCAATGTCTCATCCGCAGTGTCCATGAATACTAAAAAAGCAAAGTCTTGCTTCATGTGGTCAAAGGTGGCCGCCATTTTCGAAATCACGCGACGGTTTTAAATATAAAGCAAGCTATCACCAGATCTCAGTTGCTTCGATGGCTCAGTAGGAACTTACTCGCTCCTGGGGCCCGATGGCTCCGGTTGTATCATACGGGATTCTTATCAACTGGTTAATCTGCTATCCCTGGGGTATGCACATTTGTGATTACGATGAAAAAATAAAACAAAATAATTCAACTGGTTAAATAACGTGGTATGCATAGCATCCCTCGTACTTAGTTGAATCTATTTCTTGTCTTTTAGATTGTTTCGACAAAGAATACAGATCGGCGTACAAGCGAATATTTCAGTCCAAAAATCATTCAGATATGCTGTGTCTTGAGGACAAGAGCCCGCCGGCCAGAGCCGTGTATTGCAGGCGCGCATTCGATCCTCCAACACTTCAACCCAGGATTCCGCAGTACCTTGTCAACGCCTTCTCGTGAGAAGTGTGGAACCGAGTTTTTGAAAAGTTTTCCTTGGTAGCCAGCCGCCTTCAAAATTTTGCCAGTCAAGGTTCTCGAAGTGGTGGGGGTTTTCTGGGCTTAAACATGAATAATTCGAAGTCATTGGAGGGTACTGCATTCTAACGCAGTTTTCCCTTGCATCGGAGGTCTTCGTTTAATTCATTGTCTGACCGAGAGTGGGATGATAATAAGTTTCATAATCTTAAAATCTGATGGCGCTTTTTTAAGCCTGAACAGATGTTAGGAGAATCTGATTTACTGATCGGTCTTGGGTTCAACTCCTGTGATGTTATGAGCCTCCTCAGCGTATAAACATGTGAGGGCCGAGGTAAAGGCAGGCAATTTCTCAAACGAAAACTTATTGCCTTTGGTGTGTCAGCGTGAAAAAATATTAGTTGTCTGAAAAATCCGCTACCTAAATATTTTAGCAGAAATGTATACAACAGTTTTTTAAAATTTGTTGATGCCTTTAACCTGTGATGACGCGCGTTCATAGCAAGTGACATTTCAAATACTTTTTCCTTTTTTATTTCCTTGTTGCCGTGTATACTTTCGAAAGATTTGTGGCCCGAAAACTGTTTTAGTCGACATCCGTGATAGAGATTTTTTACGACAGGCTGCTTCTTGTCCATCCTTGGAGACCCAGGGGAGGTGGGGCACAAGAAAAGTATCAACTCGCCAAACAAAATGGCGGCGAAGAAAAGTTCGCGAGGTTACACATTTCCAGTGCATTACGAACTGCCCCTCGGTCTCCGAGGATACTACTTGTCATGAAAACTTGAAAATTCTCACATTCTAACTTTCTTTTCTCCTCTAAGAAGTCTCTCGATATCTGGAGCTTACAGGCAAGTAATGAGCTCATATCAAACGAGTTTCTTCAATTATTGTCAAAACGGAATTGTTGGTCCGACGCTTGCCGTTTCAGTGATGCTAGAGCGGTTTTCAATAGGCCATTTTCGAAATATCAGATATTCAACTCGTTAGTGAGACAGTGAGGACGAAAACAATAGAAACATGTTGGAATGAATGTGAAATATATTTGCATATCATCCACTTTCCTTTGCCTCTGTCCTCTAAACCTCTCTTTCAAGCTGAATTTTAATATACCGAAAAAGGCCTATTGAGTGTCGTAAAAGAAATAACGAAGTAATTGCTTCGACCAATCACAGCAGGTGCAACGGAACCAATCCAAGCTCAAAGCGCGGGAAAATCGCGGGTGCAAGTCGCGATTGGTTTTGGTTTTC
>NC_090884.1:800805-803305 GCF_036669925.1 Montipora capricornis | reverse complement strand
AAGAAGGTGGTCAAATGGTGCTCGAACTTTCAAGAAATTGCTCGAAATTTAAAAATCATGCTTAAAAGTTGCTAAACATTTTGCGAACATTTCCTTGGAGATTTTCATAAATATGCTTACTTTTTACCAAAGAATTGGAACCAGAAATGATAAAAGAATAAAGAATAGTCCTTAAGTGTTATACATTTTGAAGGCTGGTACGGTTTCACACCCTGAATCTACAATAGCTCATTTCAATCATGTAACTTTTTGTCTGTTAAATAATTCAATTTCACGATCGTACAAGAACCTAAAACTGTTCTTCAAGATTAAATGTTGCCCTGACCTAGCCCAGAACTGAAAGAGCTCAAATGTGAAAAAATGCTCGAAGTTTGCTTAAAACTTATCTAATCGATAGTAAGAGCAGCTTTCTCGCCATGTATTGTGCCTCTTGGCTAATCAGTAAGTTAGTTTAAACACTTTGAAGAGACACCCTCTTTAGAACGATTGACACTACAACACTGTTTGACGTAACAGCGTGGCAATGTTGTGGTACCATATGAAACACCGATTATTTTCAAACAAGATGCAGACATTGTTGTAACGTAATAAGTAACCTTGGCAACGGGAAAGCCGAGCAAAAACACCTCGATATGTTGGCTTCAGTTGCTCATCTCAAAAACGAACTCTGTGACCCCCATTTATTTATTGGTGGAAATTAATCAGAAGAACAAATTGAAACTTTCTACAAAGTTTGCAGCGGAATCAAAGCTACCTTCAAAAAATCACAGAGTTAAGGTGGCTCTGAGTCCGCTCCACAGAACTTTGCAGAAAGTTTCATCTTGGCCTTTTGATCACTTTCCACTGAGCAATAACAAAATGGGGTCATCGAGTTCGTTATTGAGGTATGGGCAAGTAAAGACAAATAAAGGGTGCTTTTACAGGGCTTTGCTTTTGCCACGGTGACTTATTACATCACAATAATGAACGTATCTTGTTCAGCAATAACTGGTGTTACAGGTGCCAATCGTTCTTATAAGAGAGTTGCTTGAAAGCGTTGAAACTGGTTTGAGCCACTTTAACAGGAAAAGTAACCACGCCCTGAGCATTCTCGTTCCTAGATCCCAGCGTTTGTTCTAGCCGGCGGGGGCTTCGTACGAGAAAACGAAGGGGTCTAGAGACAAAGAGATTTGCAGGCTTCAGGAGTTTATATATAAGTCGCCATTAGTACAAAACATGGTGGCGCTCGGTAGCATTACATTCGAAGTCTCTTTAAGTGGCCTCAGCTCTGAGAACGTGTCCTCGTGTCGAAGAGAAAGAAGCAATAAGTTATTTCGAAGTGTTAAACAAAGACGCTCTGGGGCCGGTTTCTCGAAGCCTGGTTAGCACAAACCGTTAGTTAAGAGGTATCAAAACCTATGGGTCTCCATGGTATTTTAAAATGCTGGTTAGCGCAAACCATGCTTCGAGAAACCCGGGTCTGATCGTTACACCGACCGGCTTCGAACCAGCTGACCCCATCGCGCCACATCGGCTACATTTTTCACTCCGTATTAGCAACTAGTAAATAGCCTATGCTGCTTAACTAATGATACAATCGCTTCTGTAATGTTAAAAAAAAAAACAGAAGACGGGTATCACGAGTCGACTCATTCATTTGACCTCAATATTGGCAGGGCAGGGGTCTGTATGGGGCCCTTTGGTGTAAGTAATCACGCAGTTTAAAGATAATAAAAAAGTTGCAAGCTAAGTATTCTACTGGTTTCTATTTATCCAACAACAGTAAAACGGTAGTTGGTTTTACTATGGTTAGTCTATGTAACCTAACTGTCCTTTAGTTGTTAAATGGCTTTTGGTTTTTCAACGACAAGCACAAGACTGGACTGCAAAGTCATCCACTGTCTTCAAAACATAGGTGCTTTTTCCTGGACCACCGAAATATAACACGGAAAGTGCTGACATGTTGTTGGGTACACAGCAGGGGGCGTGCGCTCGACCAGGCTCCTTTTGGTGAACAAGAAGTTGAACCAAGGCGTGGTTGCTCATCATCTGGGTATTGTAACGATCGAGACAGGTCCCCCCGCAGTAATTCGCTGAGTACATCTTGGGTGCAATGAACCATTTGTCCCAACCGAGGTCTTTGAAGTAGATTGTTAAATTGTGAATCTGGCATTTTCCGGCAAAGCCAGAGTGAACTGATCTTCCGGCACGATGTGCATGATGTGAATTCTGCTGAAAAGGATGAAAAGATTCTGGGTCTTTGCAGTGAACGACCAAAATTGGCTCAAAAGTTGCGTTGGTCTGTCGCGTCGAAAACTGAACCGAGCTAGACATGTCACTAACTTGCACAGAAATTCCCGCGTTACGAAGTGGATAGCGGTTCCATCGACGGATGGTGGATTTCCGCAAAGGAAAGCTTATCCAACCGGTCGTTCCCATGGTAACCTTTTGGGTTGCGAGAAGACTACTGTTCCAGATGTCAATGATGTTAATCGTGATTGTGAAGTTTTGAGATGTCTGC
>NC_090884.1:758305-795805 GCF_036669925.1 Montipora capricornis | reverse complement strand
ATTTTGTTCAACTTGGGGGATCCGAAACGTTTTATCATCCATTTGTTACCATTTCTTCTATTGTCCATGAAGACTGAAACAGACCATGAAGGACTTCATTAACTATTTTCACCTAAATCTTTTAAGAATTGACAAATAAACTATTATAAAATGCGCATCTCAAAATAAAAGTGTAAAAATCTGCGTTACGCCCGCTGAGGCCCTACAAAAAGAAGAAAAAGAAACAATGGATCTAAAGAATTTTTAAAATGTAATCCTGGTTTAAAGCATCTACGGGCGATCTTTAAACTCGGCGGAGTTCAGCTCCAGATTGCCATCTCCAGAATGCCCTTCATTGTCATACTATCTTTAACTGAGATAGTAGAGATAGTATCTTTTGGTTAGATTTCGTTGTCCACCTAGTTATCTCCGCCCTCTTTTAAGGTAATCATACTGTTGCATTTTGGAGGAAATGAAATTGAAAAATCACGTCAAGACAATGAAAAAAAACAAAACAAAACAAAACAGGAACCTGGTCATCTTGGGTCAAACAAATATCTCTTTAAGGACGGCCAGTTTTATCTAATATTCACTAATAACTTTTTTCTTATACATACAAGATACTGTTTGTTGGTAGGGACTGTAGGGGCAACTGCTCGCTTCAATGAGAAGCTTGTGAAGTCCAGGAAACATTGACGAAAACCTTCCATCGTTGCTCTGGTTTGTGTTTGATTCGCTTTACAGGGAACCTGCCCCGTCGAACGCATATTGGATTGTTTTTTACGGCAACAGTGGTTTCCTTGGAATATCTTTGAGCCTGAATCTTTGCTTTTTTGTAGGCAGTAAATAGGAGCAAAGATGAATGAACAAACTCCCGAAATTAGGGCAAACTGAAAATGGGTGGTAAAGTTTAAAGCAGAGGGGGAGGATTTGCGGGGCAAAATGAAGGAAAAAATTCGCAATCGGCAAATGTGCTGAACAGATTTGCTTCTTAAAATAGCAAATGGTTTCAACCCAGTTTGGTCATATCAAAACTTTACGAAGTAACTGAAAATTGTTCGGGTGAGAGAATTCCTGAAGAGGATTGTTTTCAGTAGTGACATTTTAAGCGATGAAGCGACGACCCGTAACTTTCGCTAGCGATGGGCTTTTCGAAAAAGCCACCTTCATGTTCGAAGCGAACTGAAAGTGGGTGATATGCCAACAACAATGCAACCAATAGGGGAATTCTTATACTTCTTGTTGTCTTAGCTGTTTTGGGAAAGAAACCAAACTTTTTTTTCTGTCATGTCACGGCCTGAAGACCCGAAACATTTCAAAAAGCAAAAGTTGGCGGAAGAGTATGGAGGTATATCTATACGAAAAAATTCAATAATCAGTAATTGAAAGAAAATCGTCCAAACATGAATGCATCAATCCAAAGCTGAATGGCAACAAGCCGATTATGCAAATGGTCATCACGGAAAGAGACATATCGCAGAGAGGCATAACGCAAAAAAAAGGCTCAACGTAAACAGGAAGAGAAAGTTCGATAGCATTATATGGCCTTTCCCTTGAACAATCGATTGAGGTTTTTTTAGAGCTGAAATTATTTACGGAGTACAGAGCTAGTCTCCATTCTTCAAAGGGCTTTTGCATTATGCTCCTGCGTTTTGGCTATTCTGCGTTATTTTGCTTTTGCGTCATGAATATTTGCGTTATGCTTTTCTGCGTTATGCCTTTCTGCGTTATGCGTTTCTGCTTTATGCCTTTTTGCGTTATGCCTCTGCGTTATGGCTATTTGCGTTATGCCTCTTTGAGGTATACCTTTTTGCGCTATGACTATTTACGTAATGCCTTTTGCGTTATGACTCTTTGCGTTATGCTTGTTTCCGTGATGGCTATTTGCAGAATCGGCTTGTTGCCATTCAGATATGGATTGAGGCATTCAGGATTTCGAGAATTCTATTTCAGTACTGTATGTTGTCATCATGAGATATACCTCCATAGTAGAGCAGTTTTAACAAATATCAACCAAAAATGTAATAGATGGCTCTGAGAAAAACGATAGTATTCTCTCATAACCTTATAATTGGAATTAAACATAATGCTCAATTAATATTATAAAGCGTTCCACAGTTTGTGATATTAAACCTTTCCTGGCTCCCAGTAAAGGTTACCCATGACACCTTGCAATCTTAAGTCCACTGCTATAGGGTTAGCATCCGAAACAATATAAGAACCCCCCTATTGGTTGCTTTGTTGGTGGTATATAAATCCCTCGCTTCGAACAAGAAGGTGGCTTTTCGAAAAGCCCATCGCTAGCGAAAGTCACAGAGTGTTGCTTCAGCGCTTGACATGGCAACATCTAGTGTGGTGGTAAGGTTAACTACCGGCGATTTGTCTTCACTGATCAACAATTTTGGATAATCAAGTCAATATGCCGTTCTCTTTCAGTCAAAGTTGTATCGCGGAGTCATGGAAGATGTCATAAAGAACGTGAGAGAGAGCTTCCTAAACGAAGGCGTTGATGAACAAGTGCTTCAAGAACTAAAGCAGGTACTGTGAGGTTTTAGTAATATACATTGGTTAGAAAAAGGCAAGAATGTTGGCATTTTTTCAGCACTTAAGCAAAAATTTAAATGGCGCAGCTGGAAAAGACGAGAGGTTTTTTAAGACTTTACTAAGATGTGGCCACGCGAAAATGCGAACTTGAGCGTATTCGTACAACTCACTTTAATCTTAAAAGAGAACAACCTTTGTAACAAAGTGGACCCTCTGCTGCTTACGGATAACTAACTCTATAATCTTACGTCGACGGTAGTCCATTTTTCATTCTCTTTCCTCTGGAATTAGCAGATTGATCGTGCATTCCTTTGTTGATTTAAATTGAGTTTCACCCTTGCAACTGGGGAAAATTTTAGCTTTAGACACGGAAAATGTATAAAATAAACAGTGTATGAAAACTAAATTGATAGAGTCACTTATCTGACATCTTTAGGGCGTATATACCCTTCTAAATTCTTTCCGATTCATAGTTGCATTCACGCGTTCGTATGTATTCCTGGGTAAAGTTTTTGTCTTCAGTTTGTGGGAAATCGCTTGAGAAGGCCTGGGGCCCGTTTCTCGAAAGTCCCGAAACTTTACGGGCCATTTTCGGGTTTCACAATTCCCTCTGTATCTCAAGAAGAATGCGTATGTAGGATTTAAGTCGTCAAACTTCACAGTCAGTTTGCTTTTTGTTACCATGAAAACATGTTTAAAAATTGGCTTTCCAGAACAAGCGGTTGGCAGGTTCACAAATGGCTTTTTCGTAACCTGCTACATTACTGCTTTGTTTTGGGCTTGGGTATTATACTTTACGACAGCTGCTACACTACTGCGAGTTGAAAAGTTTTTGGGACTTTCGAGAAACGGGCCACAGGGGTGGAAAAATGGGTAAAGGACTTCTGTTTACTAGTATCAGAGATCATGGCCCTTCACCAGTAGTGTGTTGGGTGACAGTAAAAAAAGTTTGAAATTGCATAATACTGCCAACAAAATCATATAATATTGTAAAAATAATAATTATGAGCCCAGTGTACTCATAAAGGCGTACTCTGTTGGTAGCTTGGGTAGATGGCAAACTTTTGCCAGGTACATGAAAACAGGTCCTTAACCCTTTCACTCCTGTGGGGTTCCCCATTGACGAGTAAAATCGTCTGGCGTTAGACAGAGTAAAATCTATAAGTGTCACTCTTGGGAGTGAAAGAGTTAATGGGGACATAGTTTTTGAGTGAATCTTGCTGTTGTTAACCCTTTCACTCCTGTGGGGTTCCCCATTGACGAGTAAAATCGTCTGGCGTTAGACAGAGTAAAATCTATAAGTGTCACTCTTGGGAGTGAAAGGGTTAAAAAAGCAGATTGCTGTTGTTGCCCGCTTTACAGATACCTTGAACTAAGTTTTAAATTGTTTCAATTAACTTTGTTTTCAAAATGCATGTGTACAAATTTGTAGATCTGGGAAAGTAAACTTTTGCAAACACGAGCTATAGATGGAATGCCAGCAGAAGGACCACAAACTTCTCGTCAGACGTACATCTACCCACACATTACACCTCAGGCACAAATTATAAGAGAAACATCTAAAGGTTGGTGTCATTTTTTTTCAAAGATTTTAAGTTATATTTTTTGAGTGTTAGTGTAACAAAATGCTCACTGTGACATAAGCTGTGATGTACTCGGGCTATGGGGAAGAACTGCAAAGTATAACATTCAATTCAACAAAGAGTACAGGAAGGAGAAACTTGTCATGGTAACTTGTACTGTGATTTGGAATGTCTGGCAGACTCTTTCAACATGTTAAGCATGAAGTGACTGAGAAAATTCCCCCCCCCCCCTCCTTCTTCCAGCTCCTTGACAGGATGCTACTAAATGGCAGGGATGATGCCAGTACCCATACACGTGGCCTGGGTTGTTCGAAGAATGATTAGGGCTAACCAGCGTTAAATACCATGGGTTTGATACCACTTAACCAACAGTTAGTGCCAACCAGGCTTTGGGAAACCAGCCCCTGACTGAAGAGACAAAGTATGGTGCTAGTTAGTTTCTTGTCTAAGGAAGTAACATGGCGACTGAAGGTGAGGCCTCAAACGAGCCACCCTGGGGCAAGAAGTCTTTGCTTTATTTCAACCAGTCTTGTTTTATTTTACAAGTGAAGCTTGTTCCAGCTGTAAGAGTTCCAGAAGCTGTAACACCACAACAAGCAGCTAGTGGACAGACTGCAATAATGTACCCCTCAGCTCATGCTCATGCACTGGGACAAATGGTGAGGGTTTCATCATAAAAATTAATAAGTTTATACATGACAGTTGTACCAGCAGGTACAGTACAAAACACAGGTTTCAAGTCACAGGTCTCTGTTTTACCAATACAGAAAGGAACCTAAAGGCCCATTTCAACATTTGACCAACATTCGTTCAACAAAAGTTGAATAGATGTTGAGCGATGTTGGATGCAAAAACAAAGTTTTTCAAATGGTCTGGATAGCACAAATGTAACTAATATTTTTAAAAATACAACCACACTTTTGAGTTTAAGGAACAATTGCTTCGATGTTTCAAATATCTTCTTCAGCCATACTGAGTGTAACATCAAACATTTTACAAAATAATTGGTAAATATTATATAACTATCAATACAATGATTCTCTGTAGATTAAATGTTCGTTACAAGTAGGTAAAATTCAAACGAACCAACAGGCATGAGCATGCGTCTGCTCTACAATAATTGTTGAACAGAGTGTTCAAACGACGGCTTCAACACCATTCAACAGAACAAAGGAAAAGATGAATCGATGTTGAATGAAAGTTCAAACCGATTTAAACTTGATTCATCGTGCTTTTCACAAGCTTTCAACATTTTTTAACGCTTTAAACAATATTATTTTGGATGACCTAATCAAATGCCCCGAACATTTGCTTCAACAAAGTGTTAAATGCATGGTGACAGAAGCAAATGTTGACACTGTTTAAATGGGCCTTAAGTATTCGTTAAAGCTAACCTTAGGCCTAATTAGACCTAAACAAGAGTATTTAGAACTAAAGTTAGCTTTAATAATTGATGTTTAGCTTTGTTTCTGTATTGGTACAACGGAGACCCAAGACCTGTGTTTTGTACCTGTGCCAGTTGTACTTTAATAGGTTCCATGAGGACATTGTTTTCCCACCATAGATTTTTATAAACAAACAACTTTCTTGACTCTTGAAAGAGAATTGTAACTTTTTTTTCTCTTGCAAAGCATTTTTTGACGGAATGTGCTTCCAGCTCTGCTAACAGTGAATTCCTGACATTCTTCTTAATGTATTAATCCCTATATAATCCAGACCAGAAGGGGACTTGGAACAAAGAAATAATGTCAAGATAGTTTGAGATCAAAATGAAGTCTTTCACCCTCCCTCCACCCCCTCCAGCCTCCAGACACCCCCTTCCCCATTCCCCTTGTTGTCTCTTTGGTGTTCGGAAGTGAGAATTATGAGGCTAGTTTTCTCTTTATCTCATTGATATTCATCTTTGAAGGTGGAAGGACCTATGTAGACATTCAATGTCGCAATGTTAAATGTAACTGTACAGGGGGACAGTACATGCATGTGTACATGTAGCTTGCTTTTTCAGAACAGTTTTAGGGCATTTATGAAAACCGGTTGCTAAAGAGACACATGAAATTTAGCGTGGGTATGCAATAAGGATACTGGTAAAAATAAAGTTGAATCAGTTATTGGCAGTTTGCTCAGAATCACTGCAGCCTGTAATTCTATGTCATTTTTGTGGATTTACAGACAGCGGCAGCCTCAGCAGCAACAATGGCGATTCCTGGAAGCATAACACAAATTCAGCAGGGAACACCAGCTCATGGTAAATACATGTAGATGCTTTGGA
Source organism: Montipora capricornis (assembly GCF_036669925.1). Classification (NCBI taxonomy): domain Eukaryota; kingdom Metazoa; phylum Cnidaria; class Anthozoa; order Scleractinia; family Acroporidae; genus Montipora; species Montipora capricornis. The sequence continues at coordinate 789,430 of NC_090884.1, read as the reverse complement.
ATTCATTTATTAAAAATAATTAGCGGTATTATTATTTCCTAAAATTAGTGCATTGAACAGTATACAAATTTCTCATAAAGTGATGCAATGTTCAGACTGTAGAAATAATTTGGCTTATTTTGTCAAATGGAAACCCAAATTTGAATTGTAAATGAATAAAAATAAAGACCTGCAACAGTTATTGTAGAGGTTACAGTGTTTATGTACAGCTCAAGCTTAACTCAAGCTTCTTAAAATTTGTTTCTGTGAATCACAAAGTTGTCAAAAATTCATACATGTAGAACAAAATTAATACATGTATGTTAATTCATTAACTCCTCAGCAGGCGTTTATCCAGGGAGCGGTCCAGCCGTCCAGTGGATGGCCACTTTTCAGGGGAAAATGGATACAAATTTTAAATACATCATAGATCTTGTGATGTTTGAACAATAGACCTTATTCATAAATGGCGGTCACATTTATAATTCTTTTGTCCACGTGCAAATTAGCCTACCAAGCCTCATTTTAGAGCAAGAATTCTTTTCAATTCACTGTAGGGTATCGAGGCTTGGTAGGCTAATTTGCACTTCGACAAAAGAATTATAAATTGACTGCCATTTATGAATAAGGTCTATAATCACTTGCTTCTAGTGATTTAGGAAATGCTTTACACACCATCTCACCATCACCTTAGTTCTACTTTACAGTCTGTAGTTTCCTTTGCTAACATGTTACTTCATGGGTGAACATTGAGCATTATTTTTCCGTTTTAAGTCTGTGACAAGCATAGCGTCATATAACGGTAAATGTCCCTGCTTTGGAGCAATCCCACAATCACACTCTGCACATACAGTATTTACTTGTTCCCAGCCTTCAACTTCCTCTAAGATGGCTGCCAAGACATATGTCGGACAAACATTTGAAGAAAAGACAAGCACTTAAGTGTTAGCACAACTGACATGTTTAGTGAGCAGAAGCAAGTACAGTTTCAATCCATTTTTGTTTTTTGCAAGAAAATGATGCATTTCACTTTTAAGTTCAATCAATGAGTTTATCAGCTGAAAATGGCGGAAAATGCACCAAAGACGCTTGAAATTTTCAAAATTTTCCGGGCAGAGCAGACCTCGTAGCATTATGGGGACAAAGGCCCCAGGTCACTAATGGGATCCTGGCTAATAGCTTGCTCCTCATGCTTAGTTTGCTAGGATGCTCCTACCCCAGTTGATGAGTAAAGTCATCTGTCAAGTCTCACTCCCATTGGTCAAATGGGTTAATGTACGGTTTTTGACTTTGTTAACACATTCACTCCTCCAGTGCCCTAGGACACCGCCAGTTGATGAATAAAATTGTCTGGTGTTTGACAGAGTAAAATCTGTTAAGTATCACTCAGGGCAGGGTGAACTCTACATACATGCATTGTGTTTTTTTTATTTAACACATTGTGACAATGTCCAAATATGGTCATAGCACGCTCAATATTTGTCGTGCATGCTCAACGTACATCCTGCGATATACGTAATTTCGTGTGTTGCAGAGAAATAGTTCTTCCAGCTTTTTTTCCAATATCAGGGTTCTCCTTATCAGGCGGTAACCGGTAAAATTTACCGCTTGTAAGAGCACTTATTACTGCCTGCAAATGCTCAGAAGTCGCTTATCCTTTGCAGAATGTCCAACATTAACCGAATGCTGTACCAGTTTGAAAAGGTGCCATACCTATTGTGCTGAAAACTAGGGAGAATCCTGCAATATACATAGAAAAGTGTGCTTTGTCATCAATGTTGTTGAATAATAAAACAATAATTATTATCCTGCTCAATCTTGCATAATGTCGCCTACTTTTAGCCAGCGTGGCCTACGGCCTCGTCGGCTAAGTATCGGGCGATATTCTGTGCGATTTCGCAGGATAATTATTGTTCAATATAAATTTGTAAATGACTTGTAAACTGCATTTTTAGAACCCTTTTGTTTTCTTAGGATTATGTTTCTTTTCAATTCCTTTAGCAGAACAGCTTTATTCACCTACTGTGTACATTGTAATAAGAATACCGGTACTTAAACACTGATCACTCAAAATTTTGTCCGTTTATACAGCTTATCCTACGGTGCGGACAATACAGACAACACAGCAAGTAGGAAATCTTCAGCAACAAATTCTCACTACAGGACAGCTTCCCGGTACATCCCCACATCAGGTTATTAGAACAATGCAACGTCAACCAACTGCTGCAGGAAACACACAGGTAATCTAAAAAGTTAAGAAAATTATTGGTTTTACTGTAGGTGAAAACTTTCAATTCCAGTTCCTATGAGCATACATTATTCACCACACAGATTTTAGCATTGGGTATTAAAAACACGATTTTTATTGTCCAAGGTTATTCAAAGTCGTGTCACTGGATTTCTCTTTTGCTTGAATACACTGTAGTTATGCATACAATAATTATATTTTTTTGTGCATCCCTCATTCACTCCTATATCTTCCAGTTTCAAGCATAAAGCTAAACTTCCCTTTAGGTCAAAGATCATTTCATTATAATTTCCTTTTTTTTTCCTTTTTTTTTTTTTCACCTATCTCTATCTCCCATGGTCTATTATTTATGTTAATTTATTTATTTTCTTTCCCAGCAGAAGCCCTTGGAGGCTAGCTACATGTAGATAACGTCACAGTTTTGTTAGCCTCCATACATTAATTTTTACGTTTGTCACCCTATAATAAATTATTATATATTCTTATATTTAGTTTGTAATACATTTTTTCTGAATTGTAATTAAGGAGTAGTAACTTCTTACTAACCGAACGCGAGGGCCGTACTGGGGAATATTGGCCCGAGGTCATGGCAGCAGGGACAAAAACGACCGATGGCCAATATTCCCCAGTACGGCTCGAGCTAGGTCGGGTTAGTAAGAAGTTTATTATATGGCTTTTTAATTACCTTTTGCTTTGTTTTTGCAAGCCCACAATCGGCCCGTGGGCATTACGGGAGAATAATGCCCTAAAATTCGGTCACAATTAGCCAATCAGAGCGCGCGTTATATCGGCTACAAACACAAGCCATATAATAATGTAGAATAAAAGCAAGGGTGCTGCCTAACGGTCGCCTGGGTGCCTTATTTGCGAGCGTGGGCAACCAAATTTCTGAACGAGTAGCCCAAACAGGCGCTTAACTTATCACAAGGTGATTCATCCTCCCATTTCATTAATTCTGGGCTCTTGAAAAGGATGACTCTGGCTGCTAACTGTTAATGTTGGAATAGAACAATTTTCCGGAAAAAAATTCTTAAGCAGCAGCCTTGAAAAGTGTTGTAAACTTACTTATCCATACTGTTCTATTGCAATTTGTACTGCCAGTGTGCTTGACTTCCATTCACCCTTATTTACCTTAATGTTTTTTGTGAAATTTCAATTTCAGCCCTCGGGGGTTCATGTCATTCAAGTAGATGGGGCTAATGACAGTGACAGCGATGAGGATGATGATGATGATGACGAAGATGAAGATGACGATGATAGAAAAGACAAATTGAAGGAAGAATTAGAAGAGGAACCATATGAAGTACGGTGTTAGTATATGAAACTTACTAAAGACCAGGAAGTTAAATAACTACTTGAGTAAGTTGGCGGGGTAGGTTTTGAGAACGAACGAATTAGTGGATGAAGAAAAAGAAGAAAAGCAGCACAGGCTGCAGCCATCACTGCTGCGGCCTTCCTTGCAGTGTCAAGGGGCTAGATTATGAGGGGCGCAGCTCAACAAGATCTGGACAGAAATGACTGAAAGTCAAAAATTATTTTGATGATGGAAGATAACTGGAATTACGTAGTAAGCTCTTGTATCGGCACCATAAACCTCGGAAGAGAGTAGAAAAAAGAGTGTCCCTGATAATTAATTTTACAACTATTGTACCGTAAAAACTCGTGTATAAGCCGCGCTCATAGATAAGCTGTCCCTCTAAATTTCAAGAATGATTTTGAGAAAAAAAATAAAAACTTGAAAAAAGCACTCTTAGGCTTCTTTATTTGATTTTTTTTAATTGTTGGGAATGACAACACTTGTCTTCATTGTTAAAGCCCAAAGTTCAAATAAAAACGATGAAATTTTACGCAGTCATTTACAGAAGGAAGGCTGGACCGAGTCACGTTGTTCACCGCCATCAGAAAACAAAATGGACCTCAGCTGGTTGGTCATGGCTGGTTGTCATGTTTATAAAGACGTATGGAAGCCATCGATTGGAGAAAAACGTCGCTACAGTACTTGAACTTTGAACTTTATTGTCACAATATAACATTACAATTCTTAACTTTTTTTACAGTTGGCCCGCAAATAGTAAATCTAATCTAGGCGGGTCAACTGTGTACAATACCTCTACTACAATTTTCACTTTTGATAATTTTTCCATTAAATTTTTGCTCATTTTTTCTAAATCCAAGCAATAGAACGCAGTGTGTGGGCATGTTCATAGCCAGCGTTTCGTGTGATCGCTCTTTTTTAAAACAAATGTAATTTGGTCTGTGTCTAGGTAGTCATTGCATTGTTCTAGGACCGATAGAAGTAAATTATGGAGCTCATTTTTGAGTAAAACCAGAGTTAAACAACCCTATGGACAAACACGCCATGCAAGTAATCAAGGGCAACAAAACAATAGGCCATTTGCCTCTTAATTTCTCCCGAATAGCGTGGTATTTTCTCGCATGCGGTGGAGAGATCAGTGTTGAAGTCCGGGTGAAGTGATGTTCTGTCGAAGAATATGCTTAATCTTTATTTATGCTTAATCTTTTTTATTTATTTGTTTGTGACCCCATACCAGTGAGGTTACGCCCTCTGAAAGCAATGGCCTCGTATATAAGCCGCACCCACGAATTAGAGCCCAATATTTCCGCAAAAAGATGCGGCCTATACACGAGTTTTTATGGTATTTGCCTCTGTATATGTCAATACCTCATTTCGTATGCAAATAAAGGAATTTCCTCAATTTTCTTAATTTCTGAGTTAAATGTTTACTCAGAATACTAATCTAGTATTTCCTAGACTTAAATCCCCAAACTGCGGATATGCGAAAAAAATACGGCAAGTCTGAACACGAGGTTCAATACCAAGCGTTTTAGTTGGTTCAGCACTTGTTGTATTTGTTTGCATTTTGTCTTTGGGTTTCGAAAATGCCTTAGAACATCAAACATTCAAACTATCCTTTGTAGTTGTTCAGGGATAGAAAGGGCTTTAGAGGACAAGCACATAGTAACTGAAGCTGGAGAATCTTTGAAATTGACTCGAAAAACAATGTGCGGAAGGCATTTTTGGCTTTAAAACTTTGTAACCAAGCAACATGCTTGGTCAAGTACTGGTAACTATGAATGGCAACCCCAGCGGAAGTCAATTTTAAGGCAATTTATTATAAAGTTGTTTATAGATGCTTTGCACGGCAGCCATGTTGCATGGCAGGAACAATAGATTCTTTTTCCTATGGGAACAAATGTTCTTTCTAATGCGAAACATTTTCATTGTTCCTGCCGTGCAAAACCTCTATTTATCGTTCCACTGCGTTCATTATACCCAAGACGATAATTATGCTAATCATTATATGTAGCTGTAAGGTGGCATTGAATGTTTGACCCATGTACAAGTCGAGGGCGATTTTTGGAGCTTATTTGGAGGTCAAAAAATCTATCTACTTGTACACGGGTAAATTCGGCACAGGTGATTGGGATTTTCTCTTGAATCCAAGGGTCGCTGTCTGTTCTTTTAACCTGTTGTATCAGTCATGCAACAACTATTTGTAATGATTAGTGTCAATTTAATTACCTTTAGGATGAAGACCCTCTTAATTCAGATGATGACGTTTCTGATGATGACCCAGGAGACCTTTTTGATACCGAAAATGTTGTCGTGTGTCAATTTGATAAGGTACAGGTACTATATGTAACTTACTCACAGCGGGATGCAATCTGAGTTGCAGTTCATTCCACTTAGAAACTGGGAAGCAGATTGCACGACTGTTTAGTAACATACGTGTAACTCCTGTTCCAATTTTAAGGAGTCGTCATCATCATCCATGTACACAATTGTTCCCCTTTTCGTCGAAAAACCCGCATGTAATTGTTTACTGTGATTTTACTGTAAAATAATAATGATCTCTGGTCGCGTTTTTTTATTTTGTTTTTTCGAAGATCCCGTTCGATCATCGTATTTTATCGGTCTTCAAAAATTTTTTTTATCAACGGAGTTGATAATGGAAATTGACCACCGTACAGAGATTCTAAAAGCTGACGTTTCGAGCGTTAGCCCTTCGTCAGAGCGAATCGAAGAATTGTGGGTTGTGTGTAGTTTTTATAAAAGAGCAGGAGCTACGCTATTGGTGGTAACATGGCAACGTGAAAAACAGGAATATATTTAGTTAAATGAAATCAAGGATCATAGGTTCAACTGATTTCATGATGAAATGATATATGAAATGGATCATATATGAACTGCGGATATGAAATCAAGTATCATAGCTTCACTTGATTTCATATCCGCAGTTCATAGATCATCCATTTCATATATCATTTCATCGTTGCTTCATTCCTCACGGGAACATTAGAACCCACAAATGATCAGCTCCCAACGTCAGTGGCTTCATAGCTCAGTTGGTTAGAGCGTCGCACCGGTATCGCGAGGTCACGGGTTCAAACCCCGTTGAAGTCCTGAAATTTTCAGGTTTCTTTACGCAATTGCAAAAATTGCGTCCATAACTGCGAGGATCATAGCTTCACTTGAGTTCTTTTCTGCTGGATGAAATAGCGCCGATGCAGTCGTCAATGTAGCGGCCGTAGGGTTCAGGTTTGGGGCCGTTTGATTAAAAAATTGGTGTTCAACATATCCTACAAAAGGATTGGCATAGCTAGGTCCCATTCGTGTGCCTATCGCTACACCATTAATTTTGTTTGTAATAGCTGCCGGCGAATGAAAAACAGTTAAGCGTTAAAACTAGTTCGGCAGGGCGGAGTAGCGTTTTTGAGCTTGGTTCTTTGATAGTGCGTTGATCGAATAAGTGCTTGAAGACCTTCGCTATTGGAAATGACTGGGTATGGAGATGTAATGTCCGTGGTGGTAGAATCCCAGACCGAGATTGGTAGAATCTTTTCGCAACCTCCACTAATTTCATTCAAACGCGACAAAAAAGTAGGCAACTTTTTAGTAGAAGCGCACTCAAAAACTAACGAGCAACTCAGCACTTTCACTCTTGACACTAGCAAAATATCGGGACCTCAGCGATCTGTTAAGATCACCGAACGTTTCACATGTACCTCCGCAAATATCATTTATTGCATAAGGTGTACGTTAGGTAATAAATTATACATTGGCGAGGCAGGTAGACGACTAGGCGACCGATTCCGCGAACACCTTCGCGATGTTGAGAAGAATGACAAAGATGCATCTAAGCCAATCGCTCGTCATTTTAATCTCCCTAACCACTCCAAACAACGCATGGCTATCTGCGGCCTTTCCCTACATCTAGGTACGACGGAAAGCCGCAAGAATCTGGAACAAAAATTCATCTTCCAAATCGGCACCCTTGATCCCCACGGTATTAAAGAACGCTTTCCATTTAACTCGTGTATTTCTGTTTTTCACGTTGCCATGTTAACATCAATAGCGTAGCTCCTACTCTACTATAAAAACTACACACAACCCATAATTCCTCGATTCGCTCCGACGAAGGGCTAACGCTCGAAACGTCAGCTTTCAGAATCTCTGTACGGTGGTCAATTTACATTATCAACTCCGTTGATAAAACCACATTTTTGTGAAATACTTCTCCACTGACGCAGCACCACAGTTTCTTTAGAAACTACCCCCTCTATTCACTTTATAGGTCTTCGCTGAGCGAGCTGCCCATTGATTCCTTTTTCCGTTTACCTTAGATTGCTCGCAGCAGAAACAAGTGGAAATTTCACTTAAAGGATGGAATAATGAATCTAAGGGGGAAAGATTATGTGTTCCAGAAGGCAACTGGTGAAGCTGAGTGGTAGCAGAGGCCAGAGCGAAGAGTATCGTTGAGAGCGTAAGAATGTGACAAGTATAAATAACGAAGTATTTGTCAGGATAGAGAACGTTTGCTAATGGTTATGAAATCCTCGTATTTAAATGCAGTCTTGAGGGACACACTGCAAGAAAGCAAAGGGCGGGGGATGACTGCACTTAATCGAGTCTCGTCGCCTTCACGAACTTGTCGATTCCTTGTTGGCACACTTGATCCCCCGTGCTACTCTCGCGGGGATTGATTACATGTCGAATTTCAAAGCCTTTAAGTCATTTCACCAGATCCATTCACTTATACAGGTCAGAGATTAGCGTCCGCGTTTTAAACGTGTTTACAAAAAAGGCACAAACGCGAGTTCGTTTGGAAACACTGGATGGGAGCTATTTAGTATGTATGAGCTGACGCTTTTGTTTGTTAAACAATGGCTTAGACAATACCCAGTAAAGTCAGTAACGTTTGGGAAACGTGAACAAGGAAGGTATTGTATTTCTAATGCACCAATAGCAATCGCATCATCATTCGATGCCAGTTATTCTCGTTGTTGTTTTCGTCGTTCCATGTACGCCTAGACGGCGAAGTTCTAGTAACTCAAACGGCGGAAAGTTAACAAATCGAAAGTGGTTCAGCGTTGTCTGTACTCTTACCGACAACGATATTGGTCATCACAGTGGTCAAAATGTTGTGGACTCAAGAGGCGCTTTAACGCGTTTGCATAAACGCAAAAAACTAGCGTGTGTGTGGCGTGTGCGTTGGTCGGTTATCTCTGACCTGTGTATGTAAACTTAATTGCTCGGGTCTTGGGTTAATTAATGAATAACAACAGAAAGAAACGGAAATCTCTTGTTTGTCTTGAAGCATTATTAAATAGAGATCGCGGCATCGCGTTGGTGTGCAACGGCAGGCAGCAGATTTTTTTCTTGTCGTGAAAGCGTGGAAATTCTCTTATTCTAACAATGAGCTTATTAAACCAAGCATGTCCTATAAGACTGGCGGTTTCTTGAGGTCTCCTTGTCTAACAACATGCTGTACTCTGTAAAATTTTGGGTCAAGGCTAATAAATAAGTAAATGATGTCTTGATAGTAGCAGACAAGTAAAGAATTTTAAGAAAACGACGAAAACTTCGAGTTTATAAAACATGTTTCGACAGAAACTTCTGCCATCCTCAGTTAGTCAGATTACAAAGCGATGGAAGCTTAATTTTGTAATAAATAGAAAATGCTAATGTAAAAAATAGTTTTAACGGAACAACAATTACACCATGTGAACCTTAAACTATCTTTTTGATTCCCACATTTTCACGCTATACTTCATTCCGTTGTTAATATTTTTCACGTATTAGCATTTTCTATTGATAAAGTCAGCTTCCATCACTTTGTATTGACTAACTCAAAGGTTTTGTGTTTTTCTTAAAATTAATGATGTCATTAAAAGCATAGTTCTATCAGCTATGTTAAAAGGGACATAAGCGGCTCCCATTGGCGTCAGACAGGAAATGCTGTAAGTTTCACTTTCTTTGAGAGGAAAAGTTAACTTTTCAGCCTGTCGTCCGTGCCGAAAACGCAATGCTTGATCTCTGTTGATTACTCAGAAGACTTCTCTAAGTTCTTTCACATTTTATTTCAACATTTTGTAATTTCTGTCCAGATTCTTGAATGTTTCTAGAGGTGGTATTGTGTTTTCTTGCTCACAAGTCAGTTTTTTCTTATGTTGGAAGTCATCCGTTGACTCCTCGGTCGAATGTCTTTGTAACTCCTAAGGGTGATCAAGACTCTGACAAACGGAATTTCACTTCGCATCAATCAAAAGGCTTATTAACGTTCAGTTGCAACTAAAAATACAGACCGAATAATGGCGATGTAAACCCTCCATTTGCAAGTTACCGTCGACTACAATGTACCTTTTCCTCGTCTTTATTTTAGTGAAGAACACTGCAAGTTTTTCCTGTTTCTTTGTCGCACATTGGTGTTCACGGTAGCTCGAAAATGGATACAAAGTAGGACAGTTTTTAGTGATCCTGATGGCATGCATTCAACTTTCGATACCTAAACATTAATCCGTGGAACGTAACAAAATTTATTACACGGTATCCCGAAGTTAACAAAAGAGTTTGTTTTTTTCTTTTCTTGTATCAAGGGGGAAACGAACAGAACAAGAATTCTTTCATCCTGTCAAAAATAAACTGTTGAAGCAAGTGCATTATGTATTCAGCCAATTTGGTAGAATTAATACGTTCGGACCATTATTGACCAATCAGAGGATTTTGATGCTACATTGGCACAACATAAATCAGTTTTGTGGCTGGTTTACTCCGCCTGAAGCTGAAGACACGTGGTTGAGCATTGTGCAACATATGATTTTCCTTGCATTTTGCTGGTCACGTGTTCAAAATCTTGCAATCTTGTTTTACTTAGCGGCTCTTCCCGGGGAGGGGGGACTCCCATATAAAAAGGGAGGGATTCTCGTCGGAAATTTTAAATTAAACCCCTAAAGGAGACCAATCTGGGCGTGGCTCAGGCTTTTTTTGATCCCTACAAGAGACCATATTAAAACACGGATATATAAAAAATCTAGTGACTTTTACAGATGGCAGACATTATCATCTAATATACACTTTTATATTTCTTCGCGCGCAACCCTAGAGGAGACCTTCACGGCTACATATGATTGCGTTTTGCCCAGAACACCTTAAGTGAGACCCAAATCCGAAATTTACACCCCTAGGCGAGACGACGAACATCCCTCCCCTTCTTATATGGGAGTCTCCCCACGGGGGCTCTTCTCGAACGGAATTTGTTTTTTTTCTCCTTGCGGTCACCACATCCCATTAAGCAAAGCCTTCTCTCAGAAACGATTTAAGATCTTTAAGCCGTTACCCTAAAAAACTGGGCACACGTTTTAGTTTTGAGTAGGTCTTTATTTGTAACTTTAATATTTGACAGCGTTATGTATCGTTGACGGCAGTGAAGCCGCCACAGTTTCTAATAATCGTCAAAAGACAAAAGTCATTTGAAGAAGAAAATAATAACTTGCTCATCCAAAATCGTTTAGAGGTGAGTTCGTAATCCTTTGAAACGTTTCCTACTGACTATCAGAAGGCAAGTTATGCCCTTTCATCACTGGAACAAGTTTGTCCATTTTCATCAAACTGAAGGTTGTCAGATAATTTTTGAAAGAAATGGTGCGTCAAGTTTGACCGAGATTCTCACCAGACTACTGCAAATAAAGTTGACTGCATTTTGCGACCGTGCTTTCCCGCCTTTTGCATCGCTAACGGCTCCTAATTGGCTTATTTGAATGCCTTGGACGCTTTTGATATGATGTATCGGTTATTGCTAAGACACTCGTTTATCAAACTACCTGTAATTTCTTCCTGGGCACGTATGCTTTGCACAGTGATGATGCTCCTTCAATGACGGTCAGTATGAACCTTTTCGTAAAATTTACAACCAACATTCAAAGTAGACTAACCGGTCTCTAAATTGAAAATTATTAACTAAATTTACTTCGTCATTTTGATGATTAATTTACTCATTGTGTCTGCTTTCAGCTTCAAATCATCTCATAAGAGATTCGCCTATCAAGAACAATTACGTCAATTGATATGGTGGAAGCATAAGGCGTGCCGTAGTGATTGCCTTGAACATTTTCGCCTCATCTCCTGAGAACTGATTCCCAATGTTCGGTTTCGAATCATATTTGATGTAGAAATTTCGATGAAACAGTCTCTTGGTACTAACAAAGGAGAAATCAAATTAAGTCATTACCAAGTTGCCGTTTTTCTCCGGTTCAAAACGAATCTTGGTGCTAAACCATTCAAATGATAATGCGTTTGATTTGCATGAAAAAACACCACACCTTTTCCGTTTGAATGGTTGTGAACCTCGCTTTGAAAGCGAGACAAACAGCAACTGGGAAATGGGCTAAAAGTAACGTATTCAACTTCGGACATCTGACCATGCTTTGGCCATTTCGCGGACTCCATGCTTGGAGTTCACGGCCGTGTATTTTTTAATGGGAATCGAAAAACTTCACCTTTTGTATTGATTAAAAAATAATTTTTATCCGGCATTTACTATTTTGTCTTATATAAAGCTATTTAAAGAGGATATAAAGCTGCCTAATCTAATATAAACCCATCCGCTTTTCAAGATGAGTGGTCGGAGATTTGTTTACGTCTGAAATTACCTCAACGTGTGAATTGTTTCCTCTCTGAATCCGAGTCACATGAATTGATGAAAATTTAAATGACATCGATTTGCATTTCTTAAAGTGTGTCCTATAGAACACAATCTTCCTCTAAATGGCAATAATACTACGACCTGAAAAAATTGTTAATGCTCTTAATCGTAAGATAAAACTCGTTGTTAACTGGTAGTTCTTCCTAAAGGCCCTTCATGCCGTTTTAACACCACGGCTCATGCTTTATTTGGCGCAGTCTTTTTGCCACCTACAATTGTAGCTGACCTTCGGAAGTCCTCTTTTAGCAGTCACTTTCTCCCGGATCGTCGCCAAGCTGTTTGTCCGATGGTGGACTGGGACTAGGAAAAATACTAGATATATCCGGCAACTTCATAACGTCACGGCTTGACTGGTACAGTGGATTGAAGAACCAGGATGCCTCTACAACTTGCGGTTCCTGAACAACTGGTTTGTTTGGTTTCTTTGGTTTGTCGTAAATGGACGTGTCTGTTTTCTTGGCCAGTTTCTTCCGCTCAGCGTAGACAGCACTTCCAGGTTCTTCTGTGTCAATTTCTTTCTTTTGCTGTTCAGAAACCAAAGGAGAAAAAGTTAAGTTGTTTGGAGAGGATTTGCGACTGCGAAGTATTTGTTCGTCTTTGTTTTGTTTTCAGTTTAATTAGGGACGTCATTCAAAGTTGATTATCACATCTTTACTTTCATCTTTCGTGCTCCGTTCAAGAGAGGTTGATAACCAAACTCAAAACTTTCGCGAAGAATGAATCATGTTGATGTGGTCAAAAGCGGTTGCTGCGTAAGAAAAGATTTGTTCGTCTATGTGCTGGTTTTAGTTTAATTAACTGAAAGTCTTAAATGTAGGGACAGGATTCAAAGGTGATTGTCACATCCTGGCTTTCGTCTTTCGTGCTCCGTTCAAGAGAGGTTGATAACTAAACTTAAACCTTTGCGAAGACTGAATCATATTGATGATGTGGTGTAAAAACTATTGCTACGCAGGGAAGGGGTAAAGCACTTGAAATGTGGTGTAAACTGGATTGATATGGTACACTAATTCGCCAAGGTGTTGGAAAAGACTGAAGTTCGTTTTTCCTTCTCTACCTGTGTGCGAGATGTGAACATGAGATTGGCAAATCCGCTAGCCTCAGCTTCCTCCTCCTCTTCGCTCATCCTTAGAAGTCCTATTGTTCCATACATTGGATTTTCGAATCCCGTCGTTGAGTCAGTTTGTTTCACCGTGACACGCCCTTTGGGCTCCTGATAGATTGGATTATCCATCATATGGACTTGCCTATCGACTTCTTCTTCTGTGGTACCGTATAACGGGTTGAATGCCCCTTCAGTCTGCTCTTCCTGTTTTGACATGTGGTGTCTGTACATGGTATCAGTGTAAGTTTCGTCTTCATTCGGCCTATGCCTCTCACTCGTTTGTATTATCAACTTCCGCTTCCTCTGGTTTAGTTTCTTCCTTCGGTAGAGCAGAAGTCCGGTGACAGTGACGAGTAAGAGAATCACGCCGATGCCAACGAAGACGTAATAAAAGCGCATATTTGTGAAGTGCCGCTCGTCCTTTAAAGCGAAGTCATTGACTTCGACTACACAGCTTGAGATGTCTTTAGATTTAAGTTCCTGCACGGTGGACTCGCACAGCAAGCGTGTAACATCAAGAAAGGACTCAGCTGCTTCGACGTAGCTTTCAGTAGTGCAAGTGTTGTTGATGCCGCATAATACATCTCTAACTGGTAATCCACTTAATTCATTGCCTAATTTGACAATCACAACAAACTTAACTGTAGAGCTCTCTTTGGGTGCGCTCCTCTTGGCTTTGGTTGTCTGTTGTAAACTCGGGCTTATAATATACACGTCTTCCAAGCTTGTCGATTCGTTGTCGTCCACCGTCTCGGGCAGTTCGTAGGTCATCCGTTCTACTGATTGCTCAAATTGGTATTGCCAATATTGACTTGAGATGTTCACCTCTTCCGGGAAATCTAATGAAACGACAGCATCAGACGATATACACAGACTTGAATCATATTTTTGGACATTTGCCGGGACGGGAATTTGCGTCTCTTCGCACGTACGATCTCCGAACTTTCGCTGACAAAGAGTTCCAAAGAAGCTGGTATCAGAGCATTCACAGGTAAACTTGTTGATGCCATCTACACATATACCCGGGTCTACGCAAGGCTCCTTCGCACAATCGTCTATATTTGTTTCGCAGTGAACACCGGTATATCCTGGAGCGCATGAGCAACTGTATCCATTTCTGTAAGGTGTACATTCACCCTGTTGGCATGGGTTTGACAAGCAGTGATTAATGAGAGTGCAGTCTGTACCATTGTGATATCCACTGGGACACGAGCAGAAATGTCTTTTCCAGAGATTGAAGCACGTACCACCGTAACTACATGTGATGTTGTTGCACTCGTTTATATCCGAACAGTTAAAACCGTCTCCTGTAAATCCTTCAGTGCATGCGCACGAGACATTCTGCCAGTCATTACGGATACACGTGGCGTTCGCGTGGCACGGAGATGATTGACAAGGATCAAGCTTAGTCACGTGGATGCTGACAGTATCGTTAAACGATTCTGAAGGAATCCCGTTATCCTCAGCTTGTATGAGAATCTCATATCCTTGAATGACGTAGTGATCGTAGCTGAGAGACGATATCACTGTCAAAAAGGGCGCCCCTCTCGTTTCATTTGCAAAGGTAGAGTAGTTGTCTCCACATTTAGTTTGAAGATCAAACGTATCTCGATAATTTAGAAGAGTGTAATAGACTCGTTGTGAGCTCTCAGGGTTTGTTGATGTGATTTGCGCGATGCAGGAACCGATGGATACGTTTTCGGGGATTTTCACCATTTCTGGAATTAAGCTTATGTTGTATGGCGGCTCATTTACGTCAATCACAGTAATATTAATGTCACCGGTGACTTGAAGCGGGAGGCCTGTGTGTTTCTCCGGTACATCTCTTACTTGTATTGTGACTGATAGTACCGTGAAAGGATTCAAATGCTCATAGTTAAGGAACGATGGGTCTTTGACAAAAAGGAAGTCTCCATTGTTGTTAACCTGGGAAGAAAAAAAAATTCTCTTAGAGCTGACACACAATCGTTTTTACCTTTACAAAATACTGTATAACCAGAAGTTCGTAACCCATAAGTCTCAATCTGCGATGGAATGGGGCCCATCAGTTTACGGTATTGTCTATTTTTAGAACGGCTACTGCAAGATTTTGGCGGGAACGATTTTGCATTCAGCATATGCAATCCCTCGTGCGTCTATTTGCTTGCGGACCAATCAGGAACGTTGCGGTCATTAGGCCCAATCTGATTGCCAGTTTTTGACGGGACCTGTATTGGAAATTTAGATAATACCTGCTATAACATATTACAATTTTTGGAGTTAAATAGGGGGAAATAGAAATATTTGACGCGAGTTTTGTTGGCTTTTCCCTTCGAGATCAAATTAGAGCAATGTTGGTTATCATGAAGGTGAATTTGACGAACCATAATGCCTACGCACAAAAAAATCGAAAGGCAATCCCAGGCTACGCTTAAACCGTTGAAAATACTTGCAGTCAAGGAAGACCGTGGACAAAACGTCAACTATAAAAAAGTTTGCTATTCTGGGTGTAAAAAAAAGTTTAAAATAAGCACAAAGGAGCGTAAAGTAAACCAAGAAGAAGGAGGCAAACAGTTATTTACAAAACCTGCCGAAGTTTAATCTGTAGTTATGGTCAGGGATTTGAAGCGCCCGCATGTAACTTCTCGAAATTAAATGCCAGTTTTGACATGAGTGATGCAGTAAATATCCCAGTATGACCAAGTTTTGTCAACTGAGTGTCGTAGACCCAAGGCTGAAGGAATCAACTACTTTCACCAATCAGATCAAGCACACCTAGCACAAAGACCCCATAAGAATGTTAAGAAAATGTTAGTAGCGGATGCAAAGCGCGGGGAAGATATAGGGTGCAAGACACGTTTTAGTTAAAATTCTAATTACTATCATCTCTTTCCAATGACATGTCTTTTTTTTACCATAGCCAAAACAAATGCAGAAATTAAAACCAAAGGATAAGATACAATAGCACTGAAAATTCGAATGAATTTTTACATCCACCTAATCAGTGCACCCACCTGGAAGACAGATGAATAATTTCCGACGACGGTAAACACGTGATCCTGCCCTATATCTGGGTCCTTGCAAGTGAGATGACCCACAACATATCCCTGTTTAACGTTCTCTTGCACGGTGGCAGACGCGTTCAAACGAATGTCGAAGGGTGCTTCATTCACGTCTAATATTCGAACGCTGAAGTTTCTTTTAATGGAATATGAGGGATTCCCATTGTCGCGGCAATCAACTGAAACTGTTGCAAAAATAATTAAAATAAAGTTCATTGATGGAAGTGATTGGCAGGCTAGCAAACAGCACATGTCTGGCAACTACTCGGGTTTCAACGGCTTTAAATATGAAAAGTTCACATGGAACGGAACCCACCTTTTTATAACAGTAAAATAAAATCTGACACTCTTTCTTATGCATTTCGTAACACCGCAAGCGCCAATGAAGAGTTTTAAATGCCTCATCAAAGCGACTTGGTGCCCTTACGTTTGGAATCTTAACTTAAAGAATTACGAGAGACCGAGAAATTGGGGTTCGTTGCATCGAATTTTTCATCCATACATTTTACTGTTGGTAGGATCAAGAAGTTTTTCGATATTCATTTTTCTATTATTTCTCCTTTCTCCTGAAGTTTTTGCTTCAAATGGACCGAACAAGTTGCTACGTAATAGATAAAATATGAGCGGGAGACCTTTATGGGCAGTTAAAACGGCGAGCCGTTTTATAGCCCATAAAGGTCGGACGCGAATATTTTATCTTACTTGTGAAATGAAACAATAGATTTTGATTGTTATGTTAATCACGTGGGCGTGCAGTTGTCCCATAGGAGTTTAGCATTGAATTTAGCAATCTATTTTGGTAGAGCTTTTGTGGTAGAAACATGGCTGGTTGGTTTCGCTCTCCAAAGAGTAAAGAAGAAGAGACCAGTCTAGTGTCGGAGCAACTCCGAAAGCAACACAATACAACACTAAATGGGGTAGAAAAGTCTTCGAGGAGTGGTAGCAGCGACTGCAAAATAAATGTGCAATGTGAGAAGTTGTTAGAATGGCCGGTCTCAAACGCGAATATGTTGAAGATGTGACCGTTTCAGTAGAGCACATGTCGGCAAATAAGCTAAACTTTTGGTTGAGCAAATTCAGTTCGTTTGTGAAGTGGCCAAGCAAAATGGAGAGCGTTATCCGCCCAATTCGCTTTATTTGTTATTTGGTGCTGTTAACTGTCATTTGCGTGAGACGGAAGGCGAGGATGCATTAAACTTTCTCGACAAGGCACACAAGATTCAAGTAAATTGTTACCTAATAGTTGTGATTGAAATGTCAAACTTGTGATTGATTAATAAACTTTGTACAAATTTACAGGACTCGTTTTTATGAAAGTTAAGCATACCAATTAGGCGAGCTAGAAGTCTTTATGAAATTTAATTTTACTGCTAATTCATCTAATTAAAAATTCATCAACCCCAGCCTTTCCCTGCTATCTATTCAATCCCTCCCCGTGCTTTCAGACAGTTGAACTTTAACGGGATTTACAAACCAACACATGTGACCTGAATAGTGCGTTTCTGTTTGCTGTCATCCTTATGAATTATTAATGAATTTTACAAGTAGTAGATAAAATATGAGCGGGAGATCTGTATGGGTGTTTACAATGGCGAGCCGATATGAATACATTAAATTGAATGCAAAGTATTGTTATGGGATTCGCTAATTGGACATGGATGCCAAAATGCATGAGACAATAATAGAAATATTCAAAATTGCCATTATGGCAACAGCTCGTTTTCGTCCGCCGAAAACTGAAGAGGAAGAAATTTCCTTACTGTCTGAAACCGTACCTAAAAGCACCAAGTACAATACAAAATGGGCGGTGAACGTTTTTACTGCCTGGCAGAATACGAGAATGAACTAAAAAGCGTAGGAGGAGGCAACGGACTTGAGTCGACCAATGTCGAGGAGCTGTCAGTCCCACTCGAGCACATGTCCGCCGACAGTTTAAACTTCTGGCTCTGCAAATTCATTTGTGAAGTTGCGAAGCAAACCGGGGAAGTGAATAGTTCCCTTAATGTATTGATTGCTTGATTTTTACTACATTGTTCAGAAAATAGCCAGATTGTGTATAGATTTTCATAGAGTAAAGCTGATGGGTAAATATAATTAAATTCTAAGATGAGAATATGTCCATTTTGTTATTCATTTTAATCAGTAGAGATCTAATACCAAAAGTTAATGAATACTAATTAGCTGAGCAGGAGTTTGTATCAAAAGTTAATTCTACTGTTTAATAATTCATCAACCCCAGCCTTTCCCTGCTACCTATTCAATCCCTCCCCGAGCTTTCAGACAGTTGATTTGTATTGGGGTTTACAGTTGTGTACATGTGATCTGAATACTGTGCTGGGATTGGTTTGCACCCTCATGAATAATTAATGAAATTTACAAGATAAAATAAACAAAACTGGCAGCCATTCGTACCTCGGCCGAGCAAGTGAGAGGTATGGGTCTAGCGCTGACATGACTCCACAAACTGCTGCGCGTTCCAGTCTCGCAAGACTTTCTGCGTTGCAAAACAATTTTTACCGTAGATCCGTGCCGCTATTATATAGATCGTGGGAATAAAAACGTCTCTCCGTTTTATGCGCGTTCAACGTGCAACGTCCATGTAACAAAGGCAGAATGCATTTACCATAGATAACAGATTTATCTCAGCTGCAAAAAAAACTATTGAGATAAAGTGCAATTCAACTTTGGGATCACAAACGAGACCTTCACTGTACCTGTTATAGGCGCGTTTAAGTGGCGTTCATAGTCCAAATCGGCGTCTTGCGACACGTAAACTTCTGAAGACGATTTGGACAATGATTTAACATAGAAGTAATCCCTTCCCGTCGGAAGAACACAGGTGTGTTGCTGTCCCACGTCGTCATCGACAACACTTATGTTCACCAGCGATGTTCCACTCGGGCTGTTCTCGGATATCTCAATCGTGTACAACGCATTTTCGGATGCGGCGAGCGACGAGGTCAAGGTTATTTCCGAAGGTCGGTCGTTGCAGTCAAGCACATTGATGCTCAGAATTTCCTGAAAATGCAAAGAAAACTCACCCAAAATGATGTTATGAATGCATCTTAATTCCAAACCAAAGAGAGTACTAGCCACCCAGTGGGTTGCTTTTTTCCCCAGAAAAGAGTTGTGCACTTATGTCCAGAATTGCGCTTAATTAGATGCAGGCCCAATTTTGGCATCCAACACGAAGTGTTCCTTTAAGTCAAAGCATTTGCTACCTATTTCCAACAATAAGGTAAGGCTAAAGGTTAGCTTTATTTTTAGGTTAGGACATAATGCAGCTAATTATCCATACTTGAGAAACAGCATTTGGAGGACAATTTTTGACGTTAATTAACAATTATTCCATGAGCGCGCGTTGGATATGAGATGGTAAATAGCCAACGATTTGGCTATAACCAATCTCATATCCAACAAGCGCGAATGGAATAATTGTTTTATTAAATTCCTTAAACTCCAAAAATTTGGAAGTACGAAATACGAGCGAAAAAAGCGAGAACATCCGCGCGAAATCGAAAAAACTTGATGAAGATGCGATGTTGTGTAATACCTTGTGGTCAGACAGACGAAGGCTCATCAGAAAAACATTTCTTGCCTTTTCGCGTACTTCTAAACGTCGGAATTGATCCAAACTTTCCACAAATAAAAGGTTTTTTTCTTTTTTGGTTTTATTCAAAGAGAAATTTGCTTTCTGGCGAAGAAAAATTTAGTTTAGCAACGCTCAGTGCAATCATTTACCATATGAGATCAAACTAAGGTGTATGAGCTAATAACCGAGGTTGAGTGAACCAATCAGGGCACACGAAATGCATTATCCGAGGTTGAGAATTTAATAATTGTATTCCGAGACCACGAGTGATGTTGAAGTTGGGGAGAAGAGAATGGGGACACTTAGTGACGCTTACTTCGTGCGTCTAATTTGGGGCATTTTTGGACAGATATGTACAATTAAAGACAAACCTGTATTGACTTGGGTGGGGTGCCACTGTCAGTAGCATTCACGGTAATGTTAAAAACTGGTGTAGTTTCATAATCCAGTGAGTTATTGAGTAGCAAGCTGGTTCCGTTCACATAGAAAAAACCTAAAAAAAAAAGTAAGAACTTGAGTTTTGTCAATAGAGTTCAATAACAAACAGTGCTACCAACAAATACCTCGAATTTAATTTGAACGCACCTCTTCCTAAAATTACAGAAAAGGAATGAGTTTGATGAGCATCCTGGTCTTGAGCCAGCAGATTTCCCACAACAGTACCAGCGGTAGCATTTTCATAGATTTGCCGGGATGTAAGTTGGATTTTAGTGGGTCCGTCATTTGTGTCGAGCACCTAGAATGAAATAACTTATTATTTAGAGTGCAAGTTTCTTGGCTGAAAATATTGTTCCTTTTGTGCTGGAGATGCTCAAGGTAAATATCCTAAATAGGCTGCGTTTGCTTCAATATTTTTCGTAATGAACTGGTCATGATTTAGAGAAGATGAAGAAATGTCAGGCCAAGCTCAGTCTTCCTAAAACGTCCATCTAATAACGTGACGTGGTTTGGCCCACTTAATGAGGATTCCCCCTTCTTTCCACCCTCTGTAAGTCTCCAGTAAATTCTTGGTTTAATTTGACTAAAAACTTGTTTCCTTGCATGTTTTGGAGAGGAAGCTAAATTTACTCTTTATTGGCACCTGAATTGTAAAAGAGAGACTGGTATTCATGGATGGATTGCCGCTGTCTGCTGCAACTACGGTCACATTGTAGAGGCTTTGGGTCTCGAAATCAAGTGTCCTCGTTGTAACCAGTCTTCTACGAACCAACTGAAAGGCGAGAGGGCCTGGTAACTGGTCTATGATATGAAGAGATACAGTAGCTTGTCCGCTAGCCTGAAAAACATGAAACATGATTTGATGTTGAACAAATTCAACATGATTTGAAAAGATCATTCGAGGGTTCGTTCATTTCAAGGTGACAATAGTCCGTAAACCAGTATGTCGATCTCTCTCATTTGGCTTTTGCCCATCAAGTTACGGTATTCTCTAAATTTAGAATACAGGTCCCGCCAAAATATGGCCAATCAGATTAGGCCTAATGACCACATCTCTCCTAATTGGTCCGCAATCGAGTAGACGCACGATGGATTGCATCTGCTAAATGCAAAATCGTGCGGAACGCAATGCCGCTACGTTGTGTTCCCGCAAAAATCATCTAGCAGTAGCCGTTCTAAAAATAGACCATACCGTAAACTGATGGGTCTCATTGCATCGCAGATCGAGACTTACGGGCTACGAACTTCTGGTATATCATATTGACATTGTCAACTATCTGGGTTGTTATTCATTCTCCTACCGGTAGATCTGGGTCCTGAACGTTAAACACACCGACTTCGTCTCCCACGCGTCCGTTTTCTTTTATCGTTTGGGACGAGATTGAAAGATTACAGGGCGCTTCGTTGACATCAACAACATCGACGATAAATAGTGACGACACAGAGAGCGGATTGGGTGCGAGATCGGTACAGGTGACCTGGGAAATAAAATGTACTTTAGAATAAAGATACCATCTTGATATGGACCTTGAAGTTATTATTGGTATTCCATAGCAAAAGCTTAACGGCCATAAGTATAGACCCCTTTTAGTTAATACCCAGTCTGGAGCGCAAACCAATAAGATGGTTTTGAATTTGAAAGGTTTGTTTCTCTTAGGGGACAGAACAACCATTGTCGTGTCCTTCAGATTGGGAATTACTCAAATGGGTCTATAGCAAATCATATAAACGTGAGTTAGCATTTCATTATTTCGCGGCGCGAATGATGGTTTGAACCACGACATAAGCGAGCAAGCTCAAACGATTTTGTCTTTATGCCACGCTCAACAAAATTACTCCATGGCTGTGTTCCATTGAAAATTTCGTATTGTGCTGTATGCAAAGTCATTTGCATATATTGATATAATGCCCTGGGGATAAGCAAATGATGAGTATAAAAGGACAACGTTGGGTCCACCCCTTGCACTCTACTTTGGGCCGCCGTTTAGTTTAGATCTAGCGTCTCGTCCTCCCACCCCGCAAGGAAACCGGGCTTCTTTTTAGAGTGCCTTTTCTAGATTCTTCGTCTGGTTTGGGCTTGTCCCAAGCCAGAGCGATTCCCCGTTCCTTCTTTACATTATTTTCATGAATAACAATACTGAGGGTAGAATATTATACTGTTAAAGTCCATGTTGCGGTGCATGTGTTCAGGAATAGTTCACAGATGACGTCAAAATGTGGTCATTAGAACATCAGTGACACACACGGCTGTCGCATCGTGTGCCACTTTTTTGTTCTTAGCGCATTTTGGCGTCATCTGCGAGCTACAATCTCCAGAACATCGGTGTTCACCTCGCCGCTCTCGTTGTCCTTACGTAAGATCCCTATTACTGAACAGACGCGCGACAACATGGCATAGAGCGACTCCTCTCAGTCCTTAACTTCAGTACCGCTTTTACAACAGTGACATCAATTAAGCGTTTTAAAGTGCTCCCCTTACGCACTCTCTACGTATGAGCACTGGGGACTATGTTTCAAATGAATAACCTTTCTTCCTCCCATTTTCTCTGTCAGTTTATTTCGTATGTCATCTAACAGAAAAACATATTGAAAAATAAGTAAACGATTAACTCACATTGATGGTGTACACGTCGACTTTCTCGAAATTCAATGAATTATCACAAACAACCAGTGTTGAATAGTTCACAACCTGGATAAAAGAGGACATTGTTACACAATAACAGAGAAAAGACGCATTTTTAATTGCATTCGTTTTTCACTGCTAGGATTGCCTAAAACAGTTTGAGCCACAATCTCTACCAATCAGAGGCAAACGCATTTCAAATTTGAGATTTCTCGTGCGCGTTTTCCCCGGGCTTTAATTTCCGCCGGCTGCATACATTTGCTTCACGTTCTGATTGGCTAATCTGATTGTCATTTGATTTCAATGGTCAAAGTTAACAAAACTTTTTATCACAGCTATTCATGGATTTATGCATCGTTTTGCGCCAAAAGTAAAACACTTAATATAACACTTACCTCGAAGGGACCTCCGTCCACTACGATGCAATTGAACTTTTGTAAAGGTAAATGAAGATTATCGGGATCTATTACCGTCAAGTTACCAACAACTGCACCAACGGGACTGTTTTCAGAGATCTGTAATATGTAGAATGAGACTTAAATTTTCAATTTAACCTTCAAATTCTTCAAGAAATCGACGGCACTAAAAGGAGAGATTTGTTTCAAAGCTCTGATTTAGGCCTCGCGATAGTTGCCCATCGTATGTTCATAGAATTTCAGTTGAAGTTTGGTAGCAATTACATGACTGCGTTACTTCTTTTGCTATTTGGGATCTTGAATATGCGACAAAAGAGTCACGTGCTTTTAAAAGCTCCCCTTTCTCAGTGTTGTTTAGAAATCTTCCGATATTATGTCATCCAATCAGAAAACAAACACGCCTTGCCCGCTTGCATTTTCACGAGCTTGGTGCTCGCTGCACGAATATATTTCGAGCCCTGATTGGTTCATTATGGATCTCATGGTTAATTTCATTTTCGACCTGAGACATGGCCTGCGTTTCCCGCGTTTGGTGCTGGCTGCACCAATACCTATTATTAGGTATTTTAAATTAAAAGCGCCTTGGTTTCCAGCTGCCCCAAGCAACGGTTCGTTATCTGGCCTATAGCTATTCACCTTATGCACTAGCTTTGTGAGGGTGCGAATAGACTTCTTGCAGAAAAAGTAAACATTTAGGCCATTTATGTTGAGAAATTCTTGTGATGAGGTCTCCATACCTCCTTAAAAGTTGTGACATGAGCGCCTAACTTTGTTATCGTACCATTCGTATTTCCTTAATACATTCTCTTTGGTTCCTGCGTATTATCTTTTACCTCCCGGCCTATCTCCAGGTTTAAGTATATACTACTTTCCTGAGTAAAAAGTCTGTAACAACTTACACTGACAATGCATACCTTGCTGTTATCAAGGGAGACACTTTGAGGCTTTTCATTGATGTTATTGACTCTGATCTCAAATGAGCCTGTCACTGTATAGGGCGGGAAACCGCTGTCTGTACTGTTCACAGTAACTGTGAAGTTTCTGTACTGTTCGTAATCCAGCCCAGCCTTCTTGACAGTCACTCGTCCGGATGGTGACTCAACACCAAACAAGCTAAGAAGACCTGATGAACTATCCAGAAAAAGACGCTCAACTTAGTAAATGGCAGGTTTAAGCTAAAAGCAAGTATTAGAGAGTTGAAACTGTGTGAAAACGTCTTTATTTACCACTGCAATCAGACGTAGATCTGACAGAACAGGATCCTGATTCTTTTTGCATACAAAACGAAATCATCAATAACGGAAAGTGTAAGAGATACATTCTAAATGTGAATTGAAATCAGCAGTAATGCGCTTAATTTTTCACGTTTGCTGTTGTGGAAAGATTCTAGCTAATCTTTATTCAACAACAGATTAAACAGGATACTTCGTTGAGCGAAGCAGTCACATCCAATAATGAACTTCGAAGCGACAGGGATGCAACAAGACAAAAGAAACCTAATGATACCTCTGGCCGCTATAGCCTTGTCCAACCACATCAACAATCTTGTAATGGTGCGTCTGTCCGACATCTTGATCAGCAGTTGAGACAGTGCCTATGAATTCCCCTGAAAGACTGTTTTCCGCAACGGTTAGAGGACCCCTGGTCAATATGCCCGTGGGCGGATCATTTTGGTCTGCAACGATTATTGTGAAATTCTTTGTTGTACTGAGACCTAAAAAAAAAAAAAGTTGCAGTGATATTCTTTTTCGCCGTTCTCAAATCAATACTATTAGTAAAAATAGAACTGTAACCAGGATAAGACATATTAAAAATGTAAAAACGTTCTCTGGTTAAAAAACGGTTAAAAAAACCGTTTTTTAACCAGAGAACGTTTTTACATTTTTAATAACACTATTAGTATTGTACCTACAATCAGTGGCAAAAGTGGTTGGGACGCTTACGCCAGAATGGACCTGAAAACCTCTCAGACGTTGAAATAGACTAGGAAATGCCTGTTGGCGTCATTGTTCTGGGGAAGGGGGGGGGGGGGCAATTATTCAAACTAAGTAAGAAAACCAGCTAAAAGGGTGAGTGTCTTAAGACTTTTGCCACTGATTGTAGGTTGCTCATTCTCAGATTCACTACGCAATGTTCCTGTGCCCTTAAGGTGATTCCTCGGTATTGCACTGCGCATCCTGTACTGCGCATACGGTGTGTCAATATTTACAAATTGGTCAAATTTGTAACATTGTAAATATGGCGTAAGTCGATCATACACGCTGAAACAGTTCTCAAAACACGTGAGAGAAGTTGTGAATGACCATAATTCTTTGCGAATAAGCGCGCGCATTCCGAGAACATGGTGAATTTTGTTGTTTCGATCTACGATAATCGAGACAGGTACGATGGTGGTTTACTCTTAAACAAGCACGGTGACCTGTATTTTTTATTTCATAATTTTGGTGTACAAATTATCCCCTTTAAAACAAAAAAATTAAAGAAAAAATCAGCGGAAGTAAAAAAAGATGTAGCTAAAAACGTACACAAAGCCCCTTACCCAGAGATGTAAATTATGATCTTGAAAACAACGACTCGAGAAACATTTTGCGTTTACGTCGTTCTAAGTTGAGTGATTTTTCAAAAAACTATAGAAGACAGTGTTCCATATGCTCTAGACTTTCTTCCTATCAGGTGTTTTTTCAAATGGTACTTTAAAAACCCTCTCGTTTAGCTACTGCAAGATGTACCCTGAGCCGATGAAATAACGCGCGTGATTAGTATCAGTACAGGCATCAATGAGGTAAGATTGGCCCATTATATCTCTTAAGCAAGCACGGTGACATATTTTTTATTGCAGTTCAAAGCAGGGATTATTAGGGAACATTTCAAGAAAACCGTTCAACAACTAAGTCCAATAGCACGATTATGAGGCTTTTCGTCACAAATCAGGATCTTGAAGTGACAACCTTATTTTTTATGGGCAAGGAAGGCCAAGCTGAAGTATGGCCTTTTCCGTTTCAATGCGCGTTCTACTGTAAGGTCTCGTTTTAATGCATCACCATCACTGTACTGTAATTGTGTACCTCTTACCAGCCGAGTTCGAGGTAACGGGTAAACGAGGATCTGTAACTGACCGGTACGGACAAAGAAAGCGAGGTTCAAACAGTTAGTAAGGTATTTAATATATCTCTGAGGTAATCAGGCGCGCGGGAAAGGTGACTAGTTGAGGTCAAGCCGAAAGTTCAACTGCAACAAATGATTTGCTTTCTGAAATAGTTTCTTGAAAGATACAAACAGTTTCGCAAGTTTATTTCACATAAACAACACGAAAAGCTTGCAAGAAAATGTTGCATCTAAATTTTAAATTTAGCGTGCCGCACAGCGAACCGTACTGTAGAATACGGCCAGCCAAATTACCCAATCATAGCGTGCGTACTATCTGAGAGATGTAACAAGGTGATTTAGTCCACACTCAAGAATTTGTTTACTTACCGTTATTGTCTGTAGACTTGATAGTCAGCAACCAGGTCATCTTGGTTTCGTAATCCAAGCTTCTAGTTGTGTTCAGAGCATGACCATCAATAACAAAAGGAATGTTCCCTTTGGAGCCAACAAAACTGTAGGAATATGTCTGCACGACCATCTGTTCATTATCCGGGTCAGCGGTCTCCAAAACACCAACAGTAACGATCTCACCATTCTCTGATACCACATTGTTAGACAGCGTGATGTCGTAAGGCTTTTCATTAACGTTGTCTATTTTGATTCGTACCGTTTTGTCGATTGACAGAGCCGGTGTTCCATCATCTTGACATTGCAAGTTGACGTAATAACCTCTTCCTTTCTCGTCATTTATATCATCAGCTACGACGAGAGAATTTGTGGTACCATTAACACTAAAGGGCACATTTGCTCCATTAATAATGTTGCAAAAGTGATTCTGCCAGGGTCCCCTGGGTCCTTTGTCATCGGGGTCTACAACTGATATTTTACCAACAAGAGTTCCTCGAGGGCTATTCTCTCGAACACTATATGGAATCAATAAGATGTTTGTTGGTCTCTCGTTGACATCGCGTACCTAAGGAAAAGAAGAACAGAAAGGACAAGAGAGCTCAAGATTAAAAGGCAAGCTTTCACTGAAGCCTTGACGTTTTTCTTGATTTGTCCTAAATTAAGGGTGGAAGGTTTAGTGTAAAAAGTATTCAAGTACGCAATAGTTTGTCATTAGATTTAAGAATGAATACTACAGTCTGTTCTATTAAGAAAGAGAATGTAAAAGTGCTTTTAGAGAAGCAAAAACTTAAGCTCACCTTTGTCTTCAAAATTTTAATCATGCCATTCTTATATTAGCATTCTAGCTTTTTGATATCGATATTTTTTAGACTCTTAGAGTTTTAGATGTTCTTGTATTCCTTTGAACTTTTTTCTTACGAGGGCTAAAGGTTTGTTAGTACTTCTGCCCTAGAAAGTACTACCCTCCTTACATGAAGCTAAACCAGTTAACTACAAATGCCTTTCAGTAAACGAGTTTCCCTAAGCCTGACGCATTGGGTTGTATCTGTTAAGTTAGTCTGGGATTAAAGGACAATTGACCAAAACTAGAAAACCTCTTCAGTAAAAAAGAAGCCGACAAACCTGAATGGTGAAATTTTTATCAAAGCTCAGGGTGGGATATCCACTGTCCCTGGTTCTGACTGCAATAAGGTAAACAGATTTCTTTTCGTAATCTAAATTTGCAGAATGAGATGTATAAATCTTGTTTCTGCGGAGCACAAATTTCCAGCCACCATTGTCGATTAAGCTGTAGCTGTGTCTCTGATCGGCATCTTCGTCAGCCGTTGCAAGTTCACCTACAAAGCCAAAATTATCGTTTTCGTCGATATAACCTATTTCTCCGCCTGCCAAGGATATGTTGCTCGGCCGGTCGTTTATATCCAATATCGTAACTTTATATGATCGAACGTGAAATAATCCGTTATTATCAGTCACGCGAGCCAAGATATTTTCAGTTGCGCTTGCCTCATAGTCCAGGTCGCCGCTGACCTTTAACAGCGTAGAACACTTTGTTTTAACGCTTGGAATGTTGGTGAGGTTATGGCACGTGACTGGTGAGTCCACGGTAAACTTGCCAGCGGCATCAAAATCCAAACTGAACGTCAAGTTTTGATCCTCGTCTTGATCCAACGCTTCAATTGTCCCCACCACTGTACCCGCTTGGGAGTTTTCGTTAACTTTTGGTTGTTCATCCAGGAACGTTTGCTGTCCCAACGCTGATGTTAAGCTAATGTTTATTGGAGCCTCATTGATATTTTCCACGACGACGGTAAACGTCTTGTTCAGCTGAGAGACGGAATATAAAATGAATCAGCCGAAATGAAGAAAGATACGTGTCAATCATAATTTTACATCCAATGACATTGCATCAAACCCCAAATAACAGCTAAGATTAATCTTTCCACTTTTGGTGTTTTCTTCTTGGGATCGAAATTTTATTGCACTGCACAAAACTGGCAGCTGTTTGTCCAATAGCCGATTTTATTCCCTAGCTGACATCACAAAATTCTTTGCGTTCCCACTTTTACAGTTAAAACAGCTCAAGCGTTCCTCTGATGCGGATTAATGAGTTCATTATTGCAAATTTGATCTCAGGAATCATTAATTTCAATAATCTGGTCGTCAGATGCAAAATTCAAATCAAGCCTGAGTTGAAAACTCGAATTTTGATTGGATTATTGTTCGCTTCCGGTGCCAGGCCGGTGTAAGAATTTGACAGGTGTAAATCAATGAAATCAATGTAATCAACTTGTAAAGCGCAAGTATCTATATACATATTCACATGCGCTATTTACAAACTAGTAGCAATAAAACAACACTAATAACAATAGTACAATGACAAAATACCAGTGTACCAATTTGCATAATCTGCCAAGGTCGTAATAATCGTGATTTTCCTTTCTTTTTAAATTCATTTCTACGTCCATCTTTAATTCGAAAACATAGTGTCTCAAGTTCGAGAATACTGTTAAGATTTCAGAATGGTAATGTTGCGAGAGTGAAATGACCGTTGTTTGACAGATAATGCAAATCAGTAAACCTGTGAAATTCCCACGCCGGCATGACACCAGAAGCCAGCAATATTCATATCAAAATTCGAGTTTTGAACTGAGGCTTGATTTGAATTTTGCATTATTCATCCGACGAACAGATTATTGAAATGATTACTGAAATCAAATTTGCAATAGTGAACTCATTAATCCGCCCCTCAGAGAACACTTGAGCTGTTTTGACTGTAAAGAAAATCTGCAAAGCAGTTTTTAACGAAATTATGCAACGTAGTTGTAGCATCAAAGGACTGTACAAATGCCTCTCACTGACTCGGTCGAGAAACAACCGAGTACTAGTCCTTCTGACCTTAAGAAGTTGATCAAAAGCGGAAACTAAATGAAAAATGGCAAATTATGATCGCCACGTATATGTGGAGATATTCTTGGACCAAAACCTACCTCCAATGGAACCGTGCCGTTATCCCTCACCATGGCAACGATCGTATGAGCCTTATTAGTCTCGTAATCTGTTCCTTTAGCTTTAATCAGGTAACCTGACGAATCGACCTCAAAACGCCCGCCATCGTTGTCTACCAAAGAGAACTGAAGCGTTTGGAACGCATCCTCGTCTACAGCGAAAAAGCGTCCTATCTTTGACCCGATTGTTGCATTTTCCTTCACTGTATTACTAGACAACTCAAAATAACGTGGTCTGTCGTTGATGTCCTTTAACGTAATTGACAACCTTGCCTCGCTGCTTAGAGGCGGGTTTCCGTTGTCCGTTGCACGCACGAGCACTGAGTAGTTCTGCTGTTTTTCGTAATTCAACTTGCAGAAGTCTCCGCCATTTTTGAGACATTTATGGTTTGGTAAAGCAATTTTGAGCTGATTTCGATCTATTTTAAATCTTCCTGCAGCTCCATCTATGAGAGAGTAAACATGGCTTTGTGCATTATCTGGGTCCTCCGAGGATATGATGCCAACCACTGCGTCTTGCGGAGGATTTTCGTTGATAAAGGAGTTTGACAAACTTATGTTGAACGGCTTTTCGTTGACATCTGAAGTAAAAAAGAAGAAGACAAAGACATAACAGAAGCTAAGCTTGCTTTTAAGTCACTCGCAAAGATACTACTGTAGTAAATCACTAAGATATAGGGTAAAATAATTTCCGCGAATGGGAAGAACTGCACCAAGGGAAAATGGTTTTCGTCACTTAGGGGAAAGATGTGAAGGAAAAAACAAAAGTCAGGACAGACCTCTTGGGGCTTAACAGCAGTTTTTTTAAAATTAAAAGGGCATATCATATGTAGCTCTCTTCCTTGCCAAAGTACATGGGTCTCTTGAAGGACAGCGTGCTAATTTATGGATGCGGGGCCATTTCGGGCCAACCACACGAATAAAAATAGCTTATTGGTTGCCTCATTCACAAAGTTTACTTGAAAACACCACCATCACGGCCATTCCTAAGTTTCAGACGCAAACAGCCGTAACGTAATGGCAAAGCAAACACCCAGCCGCATCAGAGCTTGGAGCTTGGAGCTTGGTTCCCGGCCATATCAAATGTTGAAACGGACGGGGTTGTATGATACCCCTCTGGATCTTAGTTTTCCTTACCTACAACATAGATTTGGAATGACGTAAAAAAACTAAGCG
>NC_090884.1:748305-753305 GCF_036669925.1 Montipora capricornis | reverse complement strand
TACCCGACCTATGTAAGAACACTAAGAGACAATTACGTCTTACCAAAATTCCAGTAGGAGCGTCATTGGTATCAATAACTTGAATAGTGAAGGTCTGTGTCCTGGACAGGGCAGGTATCCCATTATCTTTCGCAGTCAGACGGACATTCCACTGGGCAGTGTTCTCAAAATCAGGAGCTCTTTTAGTGATAATTGTGTCATTTTGTATAGCAAATGGTTGATTTGGATCAGAGGACGAAATTGAAAAAGAAAACGTTTGGACCTGCGTGTTAGCATTGTCTGGGTCGATGACGTGTATCAGTGCGACCACGGATCCACTTTTCGTATTTTCTTTAACCTTATCGTTGGTAAGTGTTATACGTGTTGGTGCCTCATTAACGTCTAGGACAAGAATCACAAAGGTACTTTCCACCGACAGACCTCCTGGATCGCGACAGAGAACTTTCATGCTAAACGAACTCGCGTCTTCGTAATTTATTTCCGCGTTCCCAACGGTCAGTTGATCGTTGCTTATTGCTACCTTCCCATTGGCCGAGTCAGTTAGAATACACACGTGACTTTGATTTCTGTCAGGATCAGAAACATTCAACTGACCAATCACCGTTCCTGTTGGTCTATTCTCTTCTACCTTTTGATTGGACAACGTTATTCCCGTGGGATTCTCGTTAACGTCTTGTAGCTCAATAACTAATGCTACTTGTACCGACAATGGAGGACTGCCATTGTCTGTTGAATTCACTGTAATTTGGTGTCTTGAAGACAATTCGAAATCAAGACTTGCGTTACTGGAAGCGAACAATTTGTCTCCTCGAATCTCAAAATTTGCTCCAGAATTACTGATAATGGCATAAGTAAAATTCTGTCCAAAATCCTGGTCATCCGTTATAAGACTGTCAATTTGAACGTTTTTACTGTTCTCAGGTATGGAGGCTGACATACTTCCATCCAACGTCACATTTGTGGGCGGATCATTTCCGTCAATCACAGTCAAATTAAACTTTTCCGTGCGGAAAAGTCCCTTGTCATCTGTCACACGAATGATGACTTCTAAGCTTGCGGTATCCTCGTAATTGATAGGGCTGCTGACCAATAGTGCAGTGACGCAGCGTGTTCCTTTTGCAAGAGTCTGGCAAGACGCTTTGCTTTTGACCGCAAATTTACCAGCAGCATCATCATCCAAACTAAAAGTTAAATTCTGCACAGCATCAAAGTCCGTTGCTGTAATCGTAGACACGCTAGTTCCAAGCTTCAAGTTTTCTGGCACGCTCTCCGAAGAAAGGGCGATAGACACCGGTGCCTCGTTGACGTCGACAACGGAAATAGAAATGTTCTTGTTCATCTGCAAGGAAGAAATAATAATTGGTGGTACGGCCTTATTCTACTTCTATTAAAATAATTAATAGTTTCTTTCCAAAAAAAGGTCGTTTGTTGCAGTGGTTGGCACATTCAAATAACAAAAAGAATGTTTGTCTGTTTCATGTACATCCAACGTTACAAACACTGGAATAGCTTAGAAAGCTTAGGTGCTGACGGCGGTGACACCAACGGCAGCGAGTGCTGCACTTGCGGCATATGATTTTAGCTTAAGCTGCGACGACGTCGAAGACAACTACAACGGCACAAAATCTGCAGAGCAAAACAACAGCGTTGCACGTTCTGCACGTGCGTTGTACATTTTGGTACATTTCACCGCCGTCTTCTTCCCAAAAACGACGCGAAGTGACCACATTTGAGATTATGTGGAGGAAGTGACCACACCAAGAGAAACTTTAATTTTTTTTTTCAACACCGTTCATACAAAATTTATTCTCCCTCGCAGGCGTTCTTAGCTTGACGTTTCGTAGAACGGTCGCAAAGGAGACTAGAAGAGGAACTGGCGAACGACCATGCACTGTGGCGAAATACTTTATTCGCTATTGTCACCAATCCTACAATACAGTTCATTCTGGGGGGTTGTTTGCATTAAAGTAATAGATATCCAGTTCACTGAAGCATGATACAGTCCCAAGAGTAAATCACTTGTATTGTTTTTATGTAAGGAAGCCCCCAAAACGTATTGCATTGTGGGATGGGAAAATAGCCAATGAGCTCCCTATAACCGACTTGACGTCATGGGGAACTCACAGCTTTCAAATGCAAATGCTGCAGATATAGACATACCGCTAAAGGTGGGTTTCCGTCGTCCGTCACTCTAGCAACAATAAAATGCACTTTGCTCGTTTCATAGTCTGTTGACTGTGCCTTGTAAAGAGTACCCTTGCTGTCCAAAGAAAATCGACCAGAATCGTCATCAACCAAGGAAAAGGTCAGCCTTTGACCTTTATCCTCGTCGCTGGCGGACAGATTTCCTATCCTGGAGTTGATTGGTGCGTTTTCCGGTACCTTATAATTGGACAATTGAAGGCCTCGAGGTTGATCGTTTCGGTCATTTACATTAATCCTAAATAAGGCCTCAACGTTTTGCGATGGATAACCGCTGTCCGTACTCCGGACCCTTATGGTATGAGACGATGCGCTTTCAAAATTAAGCAAACATTGGGAACCACCATTCAGAAGACAATTCCTGTTGGATTTTGCTACCTGTAAGGCAAAAGGATACTTAGGTTTTTTTTATATTTAATTTATTTAATTCAATATTTATCCAGGGGCACCCAATTTAGCATAGCTAGTTTAAATGGAGCCCTGACACAGCACAAAACAAAGACGTAAAACATTAAAAACTAGACAAACAAATTAGGTTATAAATGCAGTATGTACCGCAGGTGTTACTGTTTAAGATGGCGCTTTAGTTTGATTTTAAATTCGCTTAACGTCTCTACTTGCCTAATGTTTCTCGGAATGGTGTTGTAAGTTCTTCCTTTGGTCTGTTGTGAAGGCTAAATCTATAAGTGTGGACGATCGTTCAACAATCCTCGTCGGCTCTTTGATAAAATGAATAAGTTGATAAACTTTAAATAACATGCACAGTTCTTTAGTGTCAGAAGATATTTTCTTAGCGACTAGGTCACAGTTTAGATCGCCGAGTATGATTGTTTCTTTCCCCTCACTGCAGGAATAGTCAAGTAGGCTTTCAAACTTGCCAATAAGATCTTTCACCTCAACATTAGGCGGTCGATAAACCGAGGATACCAGGATTTTACTCCTGTTTGGAAAAGTAAATTCAAGCCATAAAGCTTGTTATCAAATGAATCCTATATACCAACGAAACAACACCCGCTAAAGAAATACCTGTCAGGGTATTGGGGGTAATAGAGCGGTTATTGCACTGCTTCCTGTGCTTCTAAAACCATAGCTATTACTTTGTCAGGGCTGTCACCAACTTTTCAAGTTGCCGGGTATAGAAAAAAAGTAGGCAGCCCTGGAACCATTTTCAAGAGACACTCCCCACTTTCCCCCCCCCCACCCCCACCCCACCCCAAAATGGTACCTGCAAAATTTAGCGGTAATTACTCAAAATTCAATATTTCACTACACAGTCTCGTGTACATAAATGCATGAATTCTCAGGGAAGAAAGCAACTTTAAAGAGCGAATTACGATGAATCATCTCACAATGTGACGTCGCATTCGTTGCAGTGGTTGGTTTTTTCTTTTGCGTATTCAAAACCGGCGAAATCCTTGGCACCAGTTATCAAGGATATTAACAACATACAAAGTTTGTCCAGAAAAAAAAATGCTGAATCAGAACGTCAAGGATATTTACAACATACAAAGTTTGTCCAGGAAAAAAAAATGCTGAATCAGAACGCAAAACAAAGGCAGTCTCTCTTTTGCTCTCAATCGTTGAAACAAATTAACGCAAAGGGACTATCGAACGATTTCTTAGTGCGGCGACCTTCCAAAATGGTGTGGCTGCAAGCCGCAAATACCGTGGGCGCCCACAAAACAAACAGCTCGAGCAAATCACAATAAGCCAGTTGGATTTGAATTGGGTACAACATTGAGTTAGCCAATTAGGTCTATGAGATAGCACTTCTGCAAACTCGGCCGTTAAATAAAAGTTACCGCTTCATATTCTTTGATTGCACTCATGTGATAAGAGACCATGTTGGTGCCAAAACAACAGGAAAATGTAGCTCAAAATTTCCTTTAATTAATAATAGAGTCAAATAGAGCGGTTTTCAATTGAGTGTCGAAAGTAATTAGCTAATTACGTTGGTTTTGCATTACTTTACTCCGTGATTGGTTCAAAGTTCTCGCGCCATTTTTTCAACCAATCAGAAGTAAAACCAAAACCAATCGTGGCTTGCACGTGCACATTTTCCCGCGCTTTGTGTCGGCTACGTGTAATTACTTGGAGTTTTGATTGGTTTACTGGATTGTCTCCGTCCTTTTTGATTGGCCAAAGTAATTACTTTGGTTTTGGTTTTACGACACTCAATTGAAAATCGCTTTATCCAAAAGACTTTTTTGCTATTGTTCTTTCCACCAACATGGCTGCCGTGACGTCAGATGCAATCAAAGAAAAGCAAGGGCTGATGTACATGGTCAGCTGGCACATTAAGAGTATTTGGCAGAAAATCCGTGGCAACTTTTCAGTGGTAAAGAGCATCACAAAACAGTTACATATGTAATGAGCTCCCCCCCCCTCCCCACCCACCCGAAAAAAAAAAATGTTTTGCACGCTTTTTACGCTCTGCACGTGCTTTTCAACACGAGAAAGAAAGGATAACAATTTAAGGTTTTGTGGAGACCGCACAAAGATAAATTTTTCATGCTCTTTCAACTCAACCCCTGTTCATACCAGTTTCATCCCTGGCTAACTAACTTCAGAAGCATAAACTGGCATACTTTTGTTATATCAAAAGGATTAGAAGAGCCGTAAAGTGTTGACAGTGATGCAGATTTATCTGTGTTTTGAGATGGTTTCGTTATGTTCCAGATTTCCAACGTTGGGTTTTGTCGGATTATTTCTCAACGCATAAAAATAACAAATCAGTTGAATTTTTATCTTTTCGAAACAACATGACATCCGCCGGCGGGAGCCTTGTTTGAAGCAAC
>NC_090884.1:740805-743305 GCF_036669925.1 Montipora capricornis | reverse complement strand
AAATGCCCTCTCCGACTATTTCCGAAGGACATTTCAATGAGTAAATGCAAAGGAAAATGCTACCCTTCTGCTGAGTTTTCCGCAAGCTACAACACAAACAGGGGGGTAACAAGCAAAGGGCATGACGTCACAAACTCTGTTATAACATCATCATCATAACCTTTCCATCAAAACTAACCAGGAACTGGTGACTGGTGATGAGAATGACACTGTAGGGGCCTCGCAGAGCTTTTACTCATAACAGAAATCCTACCAATTTCTCAAGTACGCACGTGCGTATTTGCGTAAAGGACGCTACGCCCCTGATATTTTGGAACTGCAAGCTTGGCTCTTTCGAGTCTCGCACCCGTCTATAGTTCGCTCCTCGTGATTTAACAAACATGTATTAAAATGGCGTCATTGCTAAGTCCGAACGGTGTTGAGACTGAACGCCACTACCAACATCATGTAACATTCTCACTCTAACATATTAATAGTTTCTAATTTCAATTTTGGAACTGCATGCTTGGCTCTTTAGAGGCTCGCACCCGTCTATAGTTCGCTCTTCGTGATTTAGCCAACTCAACGCTCGCGTCGAACATATTTATTTTTTCTCTTGGGGTGGTTTTCTTTACAATTTTATCCCGATATAAAATGAAATCTAATCTTATTTTCCTTGACGAGTACTGTAAAACCTCTTTCCAAAAAAAAGTTACCTTACGACTGAGGAAACGCACAGCTTTCAACAGTCTCTCGAATCGTTATCCTATGATAGGACGCAGCTTTGAAGTGCTAAGTGTTAAGAGTCCATTGCTTTTGTCAAATTTTCACTTCTGTCTATTGTTACTAATCTAGATAGTCGTTTATTATCTATTCTTCGTCTAATCTCCTTATTTTAAAAACTACGTCTATCCCATCTCTCCCGCAGTGCCAGGCCTAACGGTGATGTTTTGAAAAACGCTTGTGACATATGAAGCCTCCTAACCCAAGGAGACTATACGGAGTTAATTATGTTCTGGAACTTGAAGATGTAGAAATGCCCAGTCATAAAGGATTTTGACATTCCTGTAGGATACTTGGAGGAAGCAGCGTAAAAACATGGTTAGGGAAGGAAGGTAGTTTGTACTTCCTCAGTTCTAATGCATGACACTTCATAACCTCTCTCTACAATAGTCGCAATGGATAAGACATGCAATCGCTCGCAGTGCAATTGTACGATCTCGAGTGCCAGTCCCACTCAAATCTGACATTCATCCCTAGCATTCTTTCAGTCTCGCAAATATTTTTCTAGCTCATAACAACCTACCACACAATCTCTGTTGTCCCTATAATCAGTACACTGCCGTCTCTCAGACCTTGTTCCGCATGCTTTGCCGCGGCATACCGCTTGTGTGATAATACTGCGTTGTCGGGTAGACCATCCGCTTCCACAGCCGTTACTGCAAAGCGACCAGGCCGACCAAGATGACATCACACAGTCTCTGTTGTTGTATTGAGAACAGGAAGTTGTCTGCTGCAAAGATGGGCAAGATTTACCATTACAGTACTGTTGAACCGTAACTCGGCGCGTTCGTGTCTTCGATCCTGAAAACCAAAAAGACAAGTTAAGGCCTTGAATACCAGATTTTTTAACAATTTGGTCTTGAAATTTAAAGCTGGTTTAGATCAGGGTAACCTCCTCTAAGAGAAGCTGTTATGATCACAAACTTTGATCCTTGATAAACCGATTTCTTATGTGCAACTTATGAACAAATGCAACGAATTGTGTGAACTAATGTAACGCAAATCTAAACGAAAGAGCCTACGCAATCAGTGGGAAATATTTCGTTTCCTTGGACTTGCAGTCCCGCTTACGTTTGGAATTCAGACGGTCGAATTGCGGTTCGCGGACACAAATGTAACCGAAAGATAAAGAACACTTGTTTCACAATAGCATAGTTGCTGTTAAGCTGGTTCATCTTTTCCTGGAGTTGCGTCTTGGGTATGGATGCCTTTGTTGTCGCTCTTGGACTTTGCACTCGACGGAGCTAATTCAGTTGAGGTCATGGACAGGCGGCTTTTACAAGAGATGTACTGTGGATGGCTTTGGAAGAGACGGAAAGTTCCTATGACTTTATTCTAAGACAACGTACTTTCGTACATCTAAAAACCCACCTGCACCACAAGTGGTAGAGCAATGACCCCACCCAGTCCACGACGACACCACGCAGTTCACTGGGCAGCAACTATGGGTGCAAGAGCGCGTTTGCCTTGACGCGGGGCACGCAGAGCTGCAGTAAGGTCTGGTGACTATAGAGCGACTCCGAGATTGAGTTCCAGCACCACATTTACCATTGCGTGGCGTACATGAAGTCCACGAGCCCCAGGAACTCATCTAAAAAAGAAAGAGAATACAGTGAAGTGATATCAATGTCAACGGTTTGAAATGACAAGGGGTAATATCTTAATGTACTGTGGTTGTCCTGGTGAAGGTAGTTTCTTAACTGAGAAGGATTCTGTTGATGAGAGGCTTTGTAATGAC
>NC_090884.1:675805-735805 GCF_036669925.1 Montipora capricornis | reverse complement strand
TGATGAAAACAACGCGAACATCAGTCGTGCAGTTGTCTACTTGACTTTCCTAAATATTTTTAATCAATTTTTACTGATCACGATCTTCTCTTATCCAACGCTGTGAAAGACTTATCGTCCACGGTTTCTGCATAGGTTTTCAAACCTCAACTTCACTAAGGCTCGAAGTAATGCGTGACATATTACAGTCGTGTTACCTGCGCAGTTACGTTGCGCACAAACAATTAGCGCGAACGTCCTTAAAGTAATGATTCCGCCCTTTGCATGACATAAACGCTGACATTAAATCCTTCTTAAAAAAGACCATTAGGAATTATTTTCCTTGCTGTGAATTTAACGATTAGCACAAACGAGATGCTTCTGTGAAGCATACACTGGGTTGCCTGTGGTACGTGCTACAGAAAATCAGAAGGCACTGAATTGTGTGGTATTGAAATACAGCATTCCAGTCTCTGAAGAATAACAAATAAAAGAGAAGCGAGAAACATTGGCTTCTGGGCTGACATGTTGATAATTTTCAAGTTCCCTCACAACTTCTTTTTACCACAAGTGTGCCCTCTGAGCATCTGACAGCTTTCTAATACTACAGTTCACTGAAGTTAAGCCCTGCCGGGCGAGGTTAGTGTTTGGATGGGAGACCAAAACAATGTATCCGTCTTAAAACAGAAGCATCGGACCGAAAATACTATTAACTCTAACAAATGCGAACACAGCTAGGTACAGATCTTGTTAGCTTGCTTTATGCAAAACAAATATTGATGAAAAAGCAAATAACTATTGATACACAGTTTTCAGAAAGAGCAGAAGGAAGTTTCCCGGACGGTCGATCGAGAATAAGATATTTACGACATTAAAACAACATTAATTTTGAACCGTGAACATAGCATATAAAAAGTTACGATCAGCGACAAACATTTTGGGAGATTTTTGCTACGTTCAAGTAAATTGCAAAATCAAAAGTGACATGGCCGGGTGCCGTGATTAAGTTACCGCTGTATGTTTACTCTCCAAACAGTGAAGCATCTGTGTCAAATGATGGCAAGATACCGGGTTTTTGTAAGTTTCTTTTTCTGTCAAGTGTTATAAAGTTTGACAATGAAATGAGCGAAGTCAAAACAAAGATCACAATCGCCCAACTCTTATTTATGCAAAGTCAAAATTTACTCTCCAAGACGCGTACGACGTTATTTATCACCAGGTAATTCCATCATTTTGGAAATAGCAGCTACTTTATTATTCATCTGCGTCACAAGTTTTCACTGATTTTGGGGCTCATTTTGTTGAAACTCAAGCACGCTTCCAACAGGCCTGTGAACCCTTCCTGCTTACAGAGCAATACTAAAAAACTTCTCCCATATCACATTTCAACCTTAAGCTCGAAAATTCAATACACAACATGATATTATAATTCACAAAGGCAGAAAATTAAATACTACAGAATCCTTTTGCAGCGAAAATTTTATTGAAACAAACAACATATTTGCTCTTAGAGGCGAAAACCTCTTCCTATTTCATTGCGTGCGTGAAGACAAGTAACTCAATTGTGTCAAATTACCACGTACTTCAGGTAAATACTGCTCACTTTGATTTCGTCTCGACGGGCGATAGATTGTTGTCGAAGTCCAGTACTCGTCGCTTTTGAGATTCATGCCTAGTTTATCCAACTGACTTTCCATTATTGAGCTCCATAAGGGTATATTTTGTTTAAGGATCCACTAAAACGCCATTCGCGTTGCATGACTTTCGACGCCATTGCAGGCTAAGTTAATGATTCTACTGTGTCCACCAGAGAAATCTACGCAGTTCCACTACCCTCTCGATCCTAAGAAAATACGCGCAGAAGGCTCTATACACAAAGACACCACTTACCAGGGGAGTGACAGGCAAGACTTTTACCGACACGGAAAAAAAAAAAAAAAAAAAAAGAAAAAAAAAAAAACAAACAAACTAAACGCAGACCTCGACTGGTTTGCCATAGGCAACCCAGTAACAAGTAAAGCCAAAAAAGACTTTGACTGTGTTTTTGCACCCAGACTGAGTCGCCGTATAGGAAAGGCGTGGAATTTACAAAACGGTAACTTGGAAATGTTCCACGAGGACAATGGATACTTCTTTTAACAAACTGTTAAAACGATAATTCAGCAAAAGTTAAGTTTGTGATCGTTTGCTTTGTCGCAATTTGCGTGCATGATATACGGCGGAAGAAAGTGGAGATCAAGGAAGTAGTCATAATGTAGCTTTCAGGCTTTATGGCGTATAATATAGATTTTACTCGAGCACGCATTAAAAGGATAAGAAAATATAATACGGACCCGCTATCCAAACTAAACATCTAAAAAACGATGATAACTTGCACGTGACTTATCAGGGGCACCCAACGTCAAGTTTCGGAAAATATCTGTTCGGAAGACTATTTGAGATCTAGAATTTTCGGAACATTTGATGTAAAGTTTCTTGCTTGCCTGCCTCTCCTAGGATTTTCGAACATCTGAAAAACGGTATAATTGCCCATTTTTAACGGATTTGTACCGTAAAAAGGTCACCTAGAATTTTCGGGAGCTTTTTTTCTAGCTGAAATTTTCGAAAAGGTAAGTTTTGATCCCTATAATTTTCGGATCACTAAACTTTCAGCTAGGAAATCCGAACAGATGAAAAATTTTTAGGGGATAAAAAAATGCCTATATCTACGTTTAAATACTAAAATACGTTTAACAATGCTATGTTTCAGTGGTTTTGAACTATATTCTCGTTGGGTGCCCTTGACTTATATCACCTAGAAGGTCGTGTAGCGATTGCCAACGGGTTACAAATCCATTTTCCTGCATTAATTGCGTGGTCGATAATTTTTTAACCTTTTCGTAATATTGAAGTGCTTACATGATGAGACTGTACGGAGACTAAGTTTCCTCCTGAAACGTTCGTTCAACTGAACGGCGTCATTTGAAACGTGAGCGAATTAAACATTACAGTTTAAAAATAGCCCCCATGCGTGATGACGTCTCACTAGCTAATTCCACTACCAACCCTTGAATTGGAAAATCAAACTTGTAAATTTTAGCATGAGCTAAATCCCAAAGGAGCTAACTTGTAAAGAAAACCCACGGGCGAACAGTATTGCATGTTCAGATGATGTGAATAATTTTTTAGCGCGAACGAGGCTTGGTGGTGAAATTAGCTAGTCAGACGTCATCACGCATAAGGTCTATTGCTGCAGATTGCATCAGTAAAACCGCATAACACGCGTAGTGCGTTTTTGTGTAGAAATCCCACAGCCGCTACGCGAAGACGAAGCATTCCAACTCCATTGGCAGTTGATAGGACAGTACTGCGTGTTGCAAAACCTGGTTTGTCTCAAAACAACGTTACAAAGTTCCACCGCATATCGCTTGAACAGCGATTCCTCTGGTGCGGTGGAACTCCATCGTTTACCATTCCGACTTTCTGGCGTACAGTGTCTGCAACAACGCCGTCTTCTTCTGCGACGCCATGAAGCGACGGATCCCAAAAATACACTCAAAATGAGAAGAGCCACAAAGAGCGAAGAGAGTTTCATTGTGATCAGAGGATGGAACCACAGACAAATTTAGAGAGCTGAATGGAGTAGTCGTTGCCATATAAAGCGTCATCGTTCAGTGGGTAATTCTATCTGTCCGAATCACAAATCGCGCGGAAATATTGACCATACTACCCTTGACAAGTCGTTTGCAATTTATACAGATTTTGTAATGACTTTACTATAATAGTTGACTATAGGTTACTATTGAATAAAGAAAAGAGAAAAATGGCGGGTATTTTTTGTTCGTTTGTCGTCTGGCAGACGTGACACTTTTTCTCGGTGGAAGCCGCCTTAAAGGGCCTGTTTATTTGGTCTCGGTTACCCGAGACAGCTCT
This sequence comes from Montipora capricornis, assembly GCF_036669925.1. Taxonomy (NCBI): domain Eukaryota; kingdom Metazoa; phylum Cnidaria; class Anthozoa; order Scleractinia; family Acroporidae; genus Montipora; species Montipora capricornis. The sequence goes on along the minus strand of NC_090884.1, from coordinate 731,914 downwards.
CCTACCCGAGACAACTTTACCGAGCGTCTATATGAGAATTGCGGGACCGAGACAAAGTTGACCCTACTTAATTATGCATATATTTTAAGACGCATCTTCAAAAAATGCGTATGATCATTTGCCTTTCTTTCTTTCTAGTTCGTTTATATTAAAGGGGCTAGGTCACGCAATTTTAGGCAATCTCAGCACTGATCGAATGGTCATAGAATTGACTAAAATATCAAAATAACTGTTCAAAACTATAGAAGAACTCTAACAAAACACAGGGAAGCCAAGAAGGGACATGGATGGACAAAACTGGAGAGGATTGAAATGGATTGAATTTGGGTAAATTTGAAAAACGTCGGCCCACCTTTTTTCAAATTTATATCAGTCTATATCAAAATGTCATTTACAAAGCTGGAAAATCATTCTCAGTTGTTATGTGGCCGTGATGTTGCAAATGAGAGACTCTTGCTCTGCCAATTTGACGTTTAGAGCTCATAATTAACAAAATTAAACAAAATGACGTAAAATAGCGTGACCTAGCCCCTTTAAGTACAGTTGCGTTTTCACATTCAAAAAATGGACTGACAATCTTAACGGAGCAGTAATGTGCAGTTTAAATAAATGGCTGTTTATGAATCGAGAGTTTCCGTTGACTGCGGTGAGAATTTTGGCGGGAAAAACCTTTTCTTTCGAAAGTAATGCACCTATCAATGTTAAGCTGCTGGGGGGCGGGGGGAGACCGGGCATAGGCGGGGGATTTGAACTCAGATCAGTTTTTCTGTTCAAATGCCCGGCCCCAGGGAAGTCATCCTGGGTAAAAAAAGTGTAAATTCCCCTCCCCCGGGGCATTATCCAGGGGCAACATCCACGAACTCCTGCCATTCGTCTTCGAATTGCTGAACCAAGATTTTGTCGTCAATATCAATTTTGAATTCTGTTTTTCAACGTATTGATAAAACTCTCATCAACTACCAGAGCCTTACGGCTCTCGCCGTACTGGACAAGAACCTAAATAGTAAATTTAATTAAATACATTCATTTAATATGCTTATGAATTCAAGCAAGCCTCCCCGAGTTCTCTCGCCCACCGAGTTGTCTCGCCCACCTCATGTAAACGGTTGACAGAATTTTTTAAATAAATGAGGGAAAAAATACCTCGCCCAGGGTAACTTGGGGGAAGGGTTGTCTCTTGTACCCGAGACCATATGAACAGGGCCTTAACTGTCATCACTTCGTTATAAATGTTGCAACGAAATCACTGATCGCCAAGCTAAATAATTAACATCAAAAATAAATACGTGGTGTAACGATTAATCGAATTCTCGATTAATCGCGATTATGATCGTTCGGTTCGATTCACGAATCTTTGATTCCACGTTTCGATTTTGGTTCGATTTTTTCCCTATCTTTCCCATTGTGCCCTCAGTGAGGTATTATATTGTGAAACTCTTAGACGTTTGCAGTTCGTACAGTCATTCGTGCACCATTTTGTGTTGCTTGGTAAACTGTTGACCTTCTACCACCCCTTGAGAATTTCCAAATAAGGCAAACCATGTGCGACACGCTCATTGTCACGTTCTCAAACATGGCGACGAATGACCAAGCGATTGTGAATCCACGTGCATCTTTTAGATCCGCTGTGTGGAAATATTATGGTTTTTCGGGTAAAGACGGTACAACAGACAAGTCTAAAACTATCGGCAAAATTTGCTCAGCAACTTTCAAGTATTGTGCCGGCCCAACTTCAAGCATGAGCGCACTCTTAAAACGTCAACACAGCATTGATGGCATTGATGGAAAGTCAGAAGTGTTGGGACTCAAAGACGGTAAAAACTTCACCGGGTACGAAAAACAGTACTGGACTGTGACACCACAGTTAAAAATTCAGGATGTTATGAAGAATAAGTTGCCGCGGTCTGGCAACAGGGCAACTGCGATAACGAAGTCTATCGGACTTTTCATTGCAAAGGACATGAGGCCAAGTTTGGCGGGCGCCCGCCTGACTATCAGCGGAGAAAAAGCTCTGGAAACGAGGAAGGTTTTAGCAGCCTTATAACTCAAATCATGAATTCAAGGGATAAGTTGGTTGATACTTAACATTTTTTGGCTCTTTTGTTGCCGGCTCCTTATCCTGACAAAATAAGGAGTGAGCGTTCTCAAAAATAACAGATCGAGAAAGTATGACCAAACTGGCTCGCCCTTAGTCCAATCATAAAGCGCTTATGAAAAACAATTTAATAGATAGTCCTAATTCCGCACCATTTATACGCTTTTATCAATACACTGGAAAACGACTTAGTGAGCAATAACCCCTACAACTGCGTTAATTGCGAGAGCAATCTTTTGAAACTCGCAAGACAGGTTGACATAAGCAAGTCGAGTCCTGAAACTAAATCCCCTAAATGGACACTCTTATTTGTATTAAAATAAATGTCTTTATCATCCGATGTATTTTTTCTTCCTTTTCATTGGCCGAGAGCCCACCACATGACCTACAAATAAGTGTTTAGCTGCAAATAATACGCTCATGCGTAATTGAAACCACGCTCTTGTGTGTGAAAATAGGAGTTTGCTTTCCTGAGTTTTCAGAAAGTGATTGTTGGGAATTGTGAAAAAACAAACTCAGTCATCGAATCATAAAACAATTATTGAACCTGGTTATCTTAAAATATCCTGATTTGTCAGTGTCTCACAGATCAACTATTTGCCTCAGCCTTCGGCTTCGGCAACTGAATAATTGATCTGCTCGCCACTGACAAATCACGATATTTTGCTCAACCTCGCTCAAATTTGAAGTGCGGGCTATAAACGAAAGAAAGAAATTATCCTCGCTCTTATCTCATTTTTTCTCTCAATTTCACTTATTTGTGCGGTTCGTTTGAAAAAGCACAGCTGGACTTTTAGCCAAACACAGACCAGCACAACCAGCTTTGAAAAATCAATACTAAAGCAGGAAGTATTATTTTCTTTGAAAACGTAAGACATCACCTTGTTGAAAATAGAAAATGCTGAGAAAGTGAATCATTAAGGCGGACAAAACTCGACGATGCTCCCAAAGCTTTGCATGAAATTAAAATAACCTTAGACAACTTTGCTCTCCTTACCCCAGAAACACACTGTACCTCATTTAAATTAAGGCCAGGTATTACAATTATTGAGAAAACAAGGAACGATAATGACCAACTTACATCCCAGTGTTACATCTTCGCGTCTGAGTCCGAGTGCTTGGACATCTGGTTCCACCACAACTAGGGTTTCGCACAATTCTCATTGTTCGACGTTGCGTCGACATTCCGCAGCCTGAACAAGAGCTCCAGGAATTCCACGTATACGAGCAACTTACGGGACAGCATCTATTGTAACAGCGCACATATCTCCTTCTTTGAGAGCTCCAAGAAGATGGACAACTTGTTCCACCACAGCTCGGATGGGTTTGAATACCCCTTTGCTGGAGAACTGTTCCATATCCACAAGTTCGGGAGCATGATCCGGCGTTTGTCCACGAACTCTGAAGAACGCAATTTTGTCTTGAACATCTGCGGCGTCGCCATCCCCAGCCCCACGATCCCGGCGGACGCATTAAAAGAATCAAAGACGCGAAAAGAACCAAAAACGCGTAAAACGGTTTCTTCATGATAAACTGTTAACGAACGATTTGAAGTGCGGAACGGAATAGGAAGTTAAATTGTTTTTCCTGAACTCGATACTCTTTATTTTACTTTCACGTTTAAACATGCCACCACCTATGATCTTACGGTTCAAATTTGACATAAGATTAAGGATTGCCTCAGGATACCATAGGGTTCAAACATACGTAAATTCTTCGTGCGCTGGGGTTTGTACACTCACTGTAACTCAGACAACAACTGTAACGAGACCAACAATTTCTCTTGGGAGCATTCTTACATTCGACAAGGCTCCCCAAACACGGCTAATGAGACTCAAGTACGCTGGGACCTTTATTATCAGTGGGAATTTAGTTTGCAAAATTAATTAATGGAATTGGGGTAAAATTTCAGTGAAACTGATAATTTGGAATGAATATGAAATAAAGAAGTTTAATATACTGTTGTTGTACTCAGTATAATTTCAGCTTTTTAATTTAAAAGCACTGGTAAACTTAGCATAACAGTAAGCTTTAGTGTTTACCCCGATTAAATCCAAATAAGAATGGCAAAAAGAAGCTCAAAACTTTTAAACCCTCATGAATTGTAAGCCATAGGGCCGATTTACACGATACGATTTTGTCGCATGCGACAAGCTCACGACAGGCCTACGACAAGACTTACGATTGTCGCAGCGTTCTAAAACATGTTTTAAAATGCTACGACATTTTTTCTGACGTACACAACAATCGTAAATCATGTCGTGGGCCTGTCGTAAGCCGTTGTCGCATGCGACAAAATCGTACCGTGTAAATCAGCCCATACATAATCGCATATAAAGTGGATGTCATTCTTGGTAGGCTAAGTTTTTGGTTTCACTAAGAAAAACTTCCGCGAGATATCCGTCAAGAGATGGTTTGCAACCAATCTCTCAACACACGGATAACAATGCTGCAATGTACAATTAATGGTGGATGAACAAAAGGAGCTAATTTTTCACCCACCAACATGGCGGAGATGACGTAACGTGAAAAACCACCTGCAGGGAGCTTAACCAAAGACAATAGGGCCGTTTATACGAGAGTAAATAAGCCGCGGCTAACTCTGGCCGCGGCTTACTTAAGCCGCGACAGGAACTATTTATACGAGTATAAACTCCCCGGCCAGGATAAGCCACGGCTTGAGAAAGCCGTGAACGTAGATTTTGTACCATTTATACGAGGTGTTCGCGGCTTACGTAAGCCGCGGCTAGAGTTAGCCGCGGCTTATTTTCTCTCGTATAAACGGCCCTAATGGCAACGAGTACGAGAACGTTGTCTATTTCTATGTCGTTCGGCGTGGGAAGTATGTGTCAAGATTCCAGGAATAAAATTGGCATGAACATTGAGGGTGTTTGGGAGAAAATTGAATGTTTTTCGTCAAATGCTTCATTTTTTTAGTATCCTCCACACAACCTCAAATTTGGTCATTTCACATCCTTGTCTGCGTTGTGAGGACACGAACGGCAAACAAATGCACCAAAATGTAAAACGCACGTGCTGGACGTGTAGAGCTATTGATTTTTTTTCTCGTCAATTAAGGCTATTGTATTATGACCCTCTCATAGTTGTCGTCGCCCTCGCTGCTTACTTAGCTCCCTAGTAATTTTCGGCCGACCATGCACCAACACGCGTTTTACGCGAAAAACAATACTGCCATAAGTGTTGCGACAAGTTACAGAGATTACGTTCGACAAACAAGTTTCTGGTTGTTAAATAGTGGAGTAAATCGTTTTACCAAGGCACAGGATTTGCGAAATAGCGGGATGTTTGCTTTCTTGCGTAAGAGTACTCTATGTCTTTTGATATTTGTATAGGTAATCACGTGAGGCCGAGTACTATTAAGGATTAATTGCACGAGTGTTTTGGAAATTTTCCAAAATTGCCCGAGTCACGAAGCGACGAGGGCAATTTGGAAAATTTGCAAAACACAAGTGCAATTAAACCTTAATAGTACGAGGACTCATGCGATTACTACTTGTTTATCAATAAAGGGCAAAATTAATCTTGATTACCAAAAATGCCCTAGATTAAGAAAAAATGCCCTCTGTCTCAGCCAATCAGCGCTCAGTAATTTTGCCCTTTATTGATAAGATCAGTAATCATTTGATTCAGCGCGTTCCATCCCTTTCCAACTGACGACAAAAGGATGATATGACTTTTCTCATCTTCGAATGATTTTATGAAATTCGTATTAGTTACAAAAGTGACCTCAAGAGGTCATTAAAGGACTACCTTGATGTTGTTAGCTTCAACATAAATGTAAATTTCTACCAAATTTAACAGGAAATTTATATAATTAGAGAACAAACAAATGATAATGAGATAATGGACCGTTTATTAAAATACACTTCGCGGTCCGTAGACTGAATTGTGTGTACAAATAAATAAATCATATAAAAATAAACAAAATATCGAAAGGTTCTATAACTACAGGTGACTTACATTAAAAGAGAAAGGCTACAATATAAAATACTATGGAACTAAGTAAGAGGAAAAAAGGATATTCAAAAACTACATTAGAACTACAGATGACTGATAATAACAGAGTTTTTGTACCGATTGGTCTTGCACACCGGAATTAGAAAACGTTTATTGCTCCTGAGCTTTTGGGATAAATGGGCAGGTGGTGGCAACAAATTTGATAAGATCCATCTGATAAGATCCGTTCGAGACTCATTCCATTAAGGACTGCAGGGGTGAAATCCGGCGGCTTCCGTTTGAAGCAGATATGGAGCTCCTTGCAGGGGTTCAGCAGGAAGAGATTATCGCGTGACCAATTATTAACATGGTCAAAAGCCAGCTGGAGGTGGCACACATTCCCATAAACCTGCCTTAGCACGATGGATAACACTTTTATAATAAGATTTAGTAGTATTGAAAATCTAAAAATCTAAGTCGACCATTGCGTGTTTAGGTGGAGATCTGGTTTGTCGTGGAAGCTGTTGGAGTTTGAAATGCGGAGTTAAGCATCTTTGTGGGCTTAATTTTATGTTACGTACGATCATTTTCAGATTTTCGCTTGTCTTACGTAGAATAAACCCGTGGAGACTTGCTAGGGGCTGGTTTCCCCCTCATTTTAAAGTTATTTCTGGTCCAAACGTCGAGGGTGCGCAAAAAACAGAGAGAACGAACGCCCCACCCACTTTTTTTGCCCAGTCCTCCCCTCCCTAAGTAAGTAAGTAAGTAAGTAAGTAAGTAAAACCTTTATTTAAACACGATAAGTATTTAAGCTATGCAGCTTGTGGTGTCGTGTATAAGTAAATAGATAATAAGGTACATAAACAATAATTGTGGTATAATTATGTGATAAAATAAGACTTAAAACCCTCATAATGTATAACCGTAAAGTTAATATTTACAATAAACAAGAATTAATATTGGATTAAGGATTGATAGTTTTGTCTAACTGATAAAATTTTAGACCTAAAAACTGCATTAAAGGAGGAACTATCTTCTACGGAATAAATTAGAAAAGTCAATTTCCCTGACCAAAGTTAGTCTGTTAATCATCCTGGAGAAGCTTTTCACGCTGTTCGCGTTACGACACTCCATTGGCATGTGATTCCACAAGATTGGACCTCTGTAAGATATGGAATACTTTTTGATATTCGATTTGAAGCTCATTGGAGGTCACGCGATTTTCCAGCGCGAGTTGTACCAGGCACTTTTGACTGTTTTATATAATCTCTTAATCTGATCGACATGCACGGGCAAAGCCACTTTGAGGTGGACAGAAATACTTTGCACGCAAGTGTCAAATAGAATCCAAAAAGAGATATAAATGAGAGATTTGCCGACTCCGTGTAAACCATTTCTTAAGCAGTTCTCGATTGAGTTCTGAGATCAGCTTCCACCTTGTGTAAACTACTCAAAAAATAGAGAAATTTAGAATGGTGTTTTCGGTAAACGGCATAGACCAGACTGAACTGAACTTGCATTATATTACTTTACTTCTTGCTTGTTGGCTCTAGATATCGAACAATCATCTAAGCAGAGGAGCGACATAATTTAGAAAGAGAATTTTCGTGCTTTTATCACAAGAGCTGCAGCCTGCCGTTTACCGGTGTCGATTCACGTAAAGCGATGCTGATGGTAAGTTGCAATACTCGAGATCGTTTCCATATGTCCTTGAGAATACTGTTGCATCGTTCAGCAGGAAACGCTTTAAAATTCTCTCCGCATATAAAAAAAAAGCACAAAAATTTGTTTGATTGCAGGAGTCATTATCGCTCGGTACTTGTTTAGCCGTGGTTTTTAAAAGACGGAAACGTCAACTGGAGAGAGAAGATGAGATAACTTCATTCTTCATTCCTCTCCCCTCCCTTCCCCTCTCGAATGACCAAGTAGTCGTTCCCTCCCCTCCCTTTTTTATCCCTGAAATCCATGCGTTGATTGCGTGAATATTTCAGTCAAGAAACGATATAAACCTGTAATTGTTGACGCTGATGAAAGTGGGTTATTGACAGCCGTGCATGAAGTCTCTTATCTTTACCTCACTCGAATGCTAATTGGCTCTTTAAATAGGGGCGGTAGACCCTTGCATTACCAGAAAGAGCTATTAGTGCTGTAAGCTTTCTTTATTATAGTTTCTAGTAAGTCCGATCTCAAGGATCTTAGAATTCTGTTGAGCAACGATCCCAGCTCGTGCATCATCTACCTGACTAGTACTGAAAAAAGGTCATATTACCTCAAATTGTAGTTCAAGAACACCTCCTAATTCCTAATCCCAATGACCTCACTCTTTTTCACAAACGTGTTCCTCGAGTGCTCTTGATTTCCGCCAGGGGAAGGTCACTGATTTTACGAAAACCGCCTTTATGCCTTTTTGTGTCTGTTTATATAAACTAACTTTATGTATAACTTTACATCTCGGCAAATAAGTTTACAATGACTGATTACAGCCATTTTGAAAATAAATGTTAACAGCTAAAAGGCACCGCAACTTTACTATGACCCCGCGCCGACTTGAGCGAGTTTTCCTTGGACAATCAGTTTAGCACATGCTCGTTTGTGTGAATGTGGGTCCTAAAGATCGACAAAGACCCCAAGCATTTGCACTGATCGGCCACTAAAAACTCATTTCACCAAAACAAGTTGCTTTATTAATACAAATGCAAAACGTTTAGTTGAGGTAGACTCAGCTACTAGTTCTTTACTTCTCGGGGAAGGAAATAGATCATCTGTCAGTCTCAAATCCCCAAAATCATAGACCGGAAAAGAACACCCTGCGAGCAGAGCCTCCTTTTGTCTTTTTCTTCACTGAGAAGGAGAAAAGTAGGCTCTGCCCGAATCGCGTCAACTCTTTGAAGCCGCCGCAGCCCAAACTTCTGGGCTAGTCAATCTTGTTTTCTCTCGTCAAACCGGTTTTTCCATTGCGAGCGTCCGTTTAGTGACAAAACCGATGGTTATAATTGAGCCCGCTGTACCATGAAAAACCAAGATGGCGGCGAGATCTGGCATATTAGGCTTGGGTTCGAGACTGTATCCTGGCAACATGCAGCGCATATTCAATAAAGATCTTACTCGATTCATGCAGAGCCTTTCTCGAGAACGCCAAAATCGAGCAAGTAAAAGAAAGGCTCTGCTTGCTTGTCTGCTTTCAGCTTCAAATCATCTCATAAGAGATCCGTCTATTAAAAACAATTACGTCAGTTGATATGGTGGAAGCATAAGTCGTTCCGTAGTGATTGCCTTGGACATTTTCGCCTCATCTCCTGAGAACTGATTCCCAATGTTCGGTTTCGAATCATATTTGATGTAGAAATTTCGATGAAACAGTCTCTTGGTACTAACAAAGGAGAAATCAAATTAGGTCATTACCGAGTTGCCGTTTTTCTCCGGTTCAAAACGAATCTTGGTGCTAAACCATTCAAATGATAATGCGTTTGATTTGCATGAAAATACACCACACCTTTTCCGTTTGAATGGTTGTGCACCTCGCTTTTAAAGCGAGACAAACAGCAACTGGGAAATGGGCTAAAAGTAACGTATTCTACTTCGGACATCTGACTATGCTTTGGCCATTTCGCGGACTCCATGCTTGAAGTTCACGGCCGTGTATTTTTTAATGGGAATCGAAAAACTTCACCTTTTGTATTGATTAAAAAATAGTTTTTATCCGGCATTTACTATTTTGTCTTATATAAAGTTATTTAAAGAGGATATAAAGCTGCCTAATCTAATATAAACCCATCCGCTTTTCAAGATGAGTGGTCGGCGATTTGTTTACGTCTGAAATTACCTCAACGTGTGAATCGTTTCCTCTCTGAATCCGAGTCACATGAATTGATGAAAATTTAAATGACATCGATTTGCACTTCTTAAAGTGTGTCCTATAGAACACAATCTTCCTCTAAATGGCAATAATACTACGACCTGAAAAAAATTGTTAATGCGCTTAATCGTAAGATAAAACTCGTTGTTAACTGGTAGTTCTTTCTAAAGGCCCCTAATGCCGTTTTAACACCACGGCTCATGCTTTATTTGGCGCAGTCTTTTTGCCACCTACAATTGTAGCTGACCTTCAGAAGTCCTCTTTTAGCAGTCACTTTCTCCCGGATCGTCGCCAAGCTGTTTGTCCGATGGTGGACTGGGACTAGGAAAAATACTAGTTCATAACGTCACGGCTTGACTGGTACAGTGGATTGAAGAACCAGGATGCCTCTACAACTTGCGGTTCCTGAACAACTGGTTTGTTTGGTTTCTTTGGTTTGTCGTAAATGGACGTGTCTGTTTTTTTGGCCAGTTTCTTCCGCTCAGCGTAGACAGCACTTCCAGGTTCTTCTGTGTCAATTTCTTTCTTTTGCTGTTCAGAAACCAAAGGAGAAAAAGTTAAGTTGTTTGGAGAGGATTTGCGACTGCGAAGTATTTGTTCGTCTTTGTTTTGTTTTCAGTTTAATTAGGGACGTCATTCAAAGTTGATTATCACATCTTTACTTTCATCTTTCGTGCTCCGTTCAAGAGAGGTTGATAACCAAACTCAAAACTTTCGCGAAGAATGAATCATGTTGATGTGGTCAAAAGCGGTTGCTGCGTAAGAAAAGATTTGTTCGTCTATGTGCTGGTTTTAGTTTAATTAACTGAAAGTCTTAAATGTAGGGACAGGATTCAAAGGTGATTGTCACATCCTGGCTTTCGTCTTTCGTGCTCCGTTCAAGAGAGGTTGATAACTAAACTTAAACCTTTGCGAAGACTGAATCATATTGATGATGTGGTGTAAAAACTATTGCTACGCAGGGAAGGGGTAAAGCACTTGAAATGTGGTGTAAACTGGATTGATATGGTACACTAATTCGCCAAGGTGTTGGAAAAGACTGAAGTTCGTTTTTCCTTCTCTACCTGTGTGCTAGATGTGAACATGGGATTGGCAAATCCGCTAGCCTCAGCTTCCTCCTCCTCTTCGCTCATCCTTAGAAGTCCTATTGTTCCATACATTGGATTTTCGAATCCCGTCGTTGAGTCAGTTTGTTTCACCGTGACACGCCCTTTGGGCTCCTGATAGATTGGATTATCCATCATATGGACTTGCCTATCGACTTCTTCTTCTGTGGTACCGTATAACGGGTTGAATGCCCCTTCAGTCTGCTCTTCCTGTTTTGACATGTGGTGTCTGTACATGGTGTCAGTGTAAGTTTCGTCTTCATTCGGCCTATGCCTCTCACTCGTTTGTATTATCAACTTCCGCTTCCTCTGGTTTAGTTTCTTCCTTCGGTAGAGCAGAAGTCCGGTGACAGTGACGAGTAAGAGAATCACGCCGATGCCAACGAAGACGTAATAAAAGCGCATATTTGTGAAGTGCCGCTCGTCCTTTAAAGCGAAGTCATTGACTTCGACTACACAGCTTGAGATGTCTTTAGATTTAAGTTCCTGCACAGTGGACTCGCACAGCAAGCGTGTAACATCAAGAAAGGACTCAGCTGCTTCGACGTAGCTTTCAGTAGTGCAAGTGTTGTTGATGCCGCATAATACATCTCTAACTGGTAATCCACTTAATTCATTGCCTAATTTGACAATCACAACAAACTTAACTGTAGAGCTCTCTTTGGGTGCGCTCCTCTTGGCTTTGGTTGTCTGTTGTAAACTCGGGCTTATAATATACACGTCTTCCAAGCTTGTCGATTCGTTGTCGTCCACCGTCTCGGGCAGTTCGTAGGTCATCCGTTCTACTGATTGCTCAAATTGGTATTGCCAATATTGACTTGAGATGTTCACCTCTTCCGGGAAATCTAATGAAACGACAGCATCAGACGATATACACAGACTTGAATCATATTTTTGGACATTTGCCGGGACGGGAATTTGCGTCTCTTCGCACGTACGATCTCCGAACTTTCGCTGACAAAGAGTTCCAAAGAAGCTGGTATCAGAGCATTCACAGGTAAACTTGTTGATGCCATCCACACATATACCCGGGTCTACGCAAGGCTCCTTCGCACAATCGTCTATATTTGTTTCGCAGTGAACACCGGTATATCCTGGAGCGCATGAGCAACTGTATCCATTTCTGTAAGGTGTACATTCACCCTGTTGGCATGGGTTTGACAAGCAGTGATTAATGAGAGTGCAGTCTGTACCATTGTGATATCCACTAGGACACGAGCAGAAATGTCTTTTCCAGAGATTGAAGCACGTACCACCGTAACTACATGTGATGTTGTTGCACTCGTTTATATCCGAACAGTTAAAACCGTCTCCTGTAAATCCTTCAGTGCATGCGCACGAGACATTCTGCCAGTCATTACGGATACACGTGGCGTTCGCGTGGCACGGAGATGATTGACAAGGATCAAGCTTAGTCACGTGGATGCTGACAGTATCGTTAAACGATTCTGAAGGAATCCCGTTATCCTCAGCTTGTATGAGAATCTCATATCCTTGAATGACGTAGTGATCGTAGCTGAGAGACGATATCACTGTCAAAAAGGGCGCCCCTCTCGTTTCATTTGCAAAGGTAGAGTAGTTGTCTCCACATTTAGTTTGAAGATCAAACGTATCTCGATAATTTAGAAGAGTGTAATAGACTCGTTGTGAGCTCTCAGGGTTTGTTGATGTGATTTGCGCGATGCAGGAACCGATGGATACGTTTTCGGGGATTTTCACCATTTCTGGAATTAAGCTTATGTTGTATGGCGGCTCATTTACGTCAATCACAGTAATATTAATGTCACCGGTGACTTGAAGCGGGAGGCCTGTGTGTTTCTCCGGTACATCTCTTACTTGTATTGTGACTGATAGTACCGTGAAAGGATTCAAATGCTCATAGTTAAGGAACGATGGGTCTTTGACAAAAAGGAAGTCTCCATTGTTGTTAACCTGGGAAGAAAAAAAAATTCTCTTAGAGCTGACACACAATCGTTTTTACCTTTACAAAATACTGTATAACCAGAAGTTCGTAACCCATAAGTCTCAATCTGCGATGGAATGGGGCCCATCAGTTTACGGTATTGTCTATTTTTAGAACGGCTACTGCAAGATTTTGGCGGGAACGATTTTGCATTCAGCATATGCAATCCCTCGTGCGTCTATTTGCTTGCGGACCAATCAGGAACGTTGCGGTCATTAGGCCCAATCTGATTGCCAGTTTTTGACGGGACCTGTATTGGAAATTTAGATAATACCTGCTATAACATATTACAATTTTTGGAGTTAAATAGGGGGAAAGAGAAATATTTGACCCGAGTTTTGTTGGCTTTTCCCTTCGAGATCAAATTAGAGCAATGTTGGTTATCATGAAGGTGAATTTGACGAACCATAATGCCTACGCACAAGAAAATTGAAAGGCACTCCCAGGCTACGCTTTAAAAACCGTTGAAAATGCTTGCAGTCAAGGAAGACCGTGGACTAAACGTCAACTATAAAAAAGCTTGCTATTCTGGGTGTAAAAAAAAGTTTAAAATAAGCACAAAGCAGCGTAAAGAAAACCAAGAAGAAGGAGGCAAACAGTTATTTACGAAACCTGCCGAAGTTTAATCTGTAGTTATGGTCAGGGATTTGAAGCGCCCGCATGCAACTTCTCGAAATTAAATGCCAGTTTTGACATGAGTGATGCAGTAAATATCCCAGTATGACCATTCATTAAAAAAAAAAAACAAAAAAAAACAAAAGAAGTTTTGTCAACTGAGTGTCGTAGACCCAAGGCTGAAGGAATCAACTACTTTCACCAATCAGATCAAGCACACCTAGCACAAAGACCCCATAAGAATGTTAAGAAAATGTTAGTAGCGGACGCAAAGCGCGGGGAAGATATAGGGTTCAAGACACGTTTTAGTTAAAATTCTAATTACTATCATCTCTTTCCAATGACATGGCTTTTTTTTACCATAACCAAAACAAATGCAGAAATTAAAACAAAAGGATAAGATACAATGGCACTGAAAAGTCGAATGAATTTTTACATCCATCTAATCATTGCACCCACCTGGAAGACAGATGAATAATTTCCGAGGACGGTAAACACGTGATCCTGCCCTATATCTGGGTCCTTGCAAGTGAGATGACCCACAACATATCCCTGTTTAACGTTCTCTTGCACGGTGGCAGACGCGTTCAAACGAATGTCGAAGGGTGCTTCATTCACGTCTAATATTCGAACGCTGAAGTTTCTTTGAATGGAATATGAGGGATTCCCATTGTCGCGGCAATCAACTGAAACTGTTGCAAAAATAATTAAAATAAAGTTCATTGATGGAAGTGTTTGGCAGGCTAGCAAACAGCACATGTCTGGCGACTACTCGGGTTTCAATGGCTTTAAATATGAAAAGTTCACATGGAACGGAACCCACCTTTTTATAATAGTAAAATAAAATCTGAGACTCTTTCTTATGCATTTCGTAACACCGCAAGCGCCAATGAAGAGTTTTAAATGCCTCATCAAAGCGACTTGGTGCCCTTACGTTTGGAATCTTAACTTAAAGAATTACGAGAGACCGAGAAATTGGGGTTCGTTGCATCGAATTTTTCATCCACACATTTTACTGTTGGTAGGATCAAGAAGTTTTTCGATATTCATTTTTCTATTATTTCTCCTGAAGTTTTTGCTTCAAATGGGCCGAACAAGTTGCTACGTAAAAGATAAAATATGAGCGGGAGACCTTTATGGGCAGTTAAAACGGCGAGCCGTTTTATAGCCCATAAAGGTCGGACGAGAATATTTTATCTTACTTGTGAAATGAAACAATAGATTTTGATTGTTATGTTAATCACGTGGGCGTGGAGTTGTCCCATAGGAGTTAAGCATTGAATTTAGCAATCTATTTTGGTACAGCTTTTGTGGTAGAAACATGGCTGGTTGGTTTCGCTCTCCAAAGAGTAAAGAAGAAGAGACCAGTCTAGTTTCGGAGCAACTCCGAAAGCAACACAATACAACACTAAATGGGGTAGAAAAGTCTTCGAGGAGTGGCAGCAGCCACGGCGAAATAAATGTGCAATGTGAGAAGTTGTTAGAATGGCCGGTCTCAAATGCGAAGATGTTGAAGATGTGACCGTTTCAGTAGAGCACATGTCGGCAAATAAGCTAAACTTTTGGTTGAGCAAATTCAGTTCGTTTGTGAAGTGGCCAAGCAAAATGGAGAGCGTTATCCGCCCAATTCGCTTTATTTGTTATTTTGTGCTATTAACTGTCATTTGCGTGAGACGGAAGGCGAGGATGCATTAAACTTTCTCGACAAGGCACACAAGATTCAAGTAAATTGTTACCTAATAGTTGTGATTGAAATGTCAAACTTGTGATTGATTAATAAACTTTGTACAAATTTACAGGACTCGTTTTTATGAAAGTTAAGCATACTAATTAGCCGAGTTAGAAGTCTTTATGAAATTTAATTTTACTGCTAATTCAACTAATTAAAAATTCATCAACCCCAGCCTTTCCTTGCTATCTATTCAATCCCTCCCCGTGCTTTCAGACAGTTGAACTTTAACGGGATTTACAAATCAACCCATGTGACCTGAATAGTGCGTTTCTGTTGGCTGTCATCCTTATGAATTATTAATGAATTTTACAAGTAGTAGATAAAATATGAGCGGGAGATCTGTATGGGCGTTTACAATGGCGAGCCGATAGGCGAGCCATTGTAAACGTCCATACAGATCGGACGCGAATATTTTATCCTGCTTGTGAAATGAATATATTAAATTGAATGCAAAGTATTGTTATGGGATTCGCTAATTGGACATGGATGCCAAAATGCATGAGACAATAATAGAAATATTCAAAATTTCCAGTATGGCAACAGCTCGTTTTCGTCCGCCGAAAACTGAAGAGGAAGAAATTTCCTTACTGTCTGAAACCGTACCTAAAAGCACCAAGTACAATACCAAATGGACGGTGAACGTTTTTACTGCCCGGCAGAATACGAGAATGAACAAAAAAGCGTAGTTGGAAACATCTGGAGGCAACGGACTTGAGTCGACCAATGTCGAGGAGCTGTCAGTCCCACTCGAGCACATGTCCGCCGACAGTTTAAACTTCTGACTCTGCAAATTCATTTATGAAGTTGCGAAGCAATCCGGGGAAGTGAATAGTTCCCTTAATGTATTGATTGCTTGATTTTTACTAGCCTGCGAGCAGGCTCTCCGAGGGACTGGGGCACCCCAGCCCCAGTCCCTCGGAGAGCCTGCTCGCAGGCTAGATTTTTACTACATTGTTCAGAAAATAGCCAGATTGTGTATAGATTTTCATAGAGTACAGCTGATGGGTAAATAAAATTAAATTCTAAGTTGAAAATATGTCCATTTTGTTATTCATTTTAATCAGTAGAGATCTGTATCAAAAGTTAATGAATACTAATTAGCTGAGCAGGAGTTTGTATCAAAAGTTAATTCTACTGTTTAATAATTCATCAACCCCAGCCTTTCCCTGCCACCTATTCAATCCCTCCCCGAGCTTTCAGACAGTTGATTTGTATTGGGGTTTACAGTTGTGTACATGTGATCTGAATACTGTGCTGGGATTGGTTTGCACCCTCATGAATAATTAATGAAATTTACAAGATAAAATAAACAAAACTGGCAGCCATTCGTACCACGGCCGAGCAAGTGAGAGGTATGGGTCTAGCGCTGACATGACTCCACAAACTGCTGCGCGTTCCAGTCTCGCAAGATTTTCTGCGTTGCAAAACAATTTTTACCATAGATCCGTGCCGCTATAGCTATTATATAGATCGTGGGAATAAAAACGTCTCTCCGTTTTATGCGCGTTCAACGTGCAACGTCCAAGTAACAAAGGCAGAATGCATTTACCATAGATAACAGATTTATCTCAGCTGCAAAAAAAAACTATTGAGATAAAGTGCAATTCAACTTTGGGATCACAAATGAGACCTTCACTGTACCTGTTATAGGCGCGTTTAAGTGACGTTCATAGTCTAAATCGGCGTCTTGCGACACGTAAACTTCTGAAGACGATTTGGACAATGATTTAACATAAAAGTAATCCCCTCCCGTCGGAAGAACACAGGTGTGTTGCTGTCCCACGTCGTCATCGACAACACTCATGTTCACCAGCGATGTTCCACTCGGGCTGTTCTCGGATATCTCAATCGTGTACAACGCATTTTCGGATGCGGCGAGCGACGAGGTCAAGGTTATTTCCGAAGGTCGGTCGTTGCAGTCAAGCACATTGATGCTCAGAATTTCCTGAAAATGCAAAGAAAACTCACCCAATGTGATGTTATGAAAGCATCTTAATTCCAAACCAAAGAGAGTACTAGCCACCCAGTGGGTTGCTTTTTTCCCCACAAAAGAGTTGTGCACTTATGTCTAGAATTACGCTTAATTAGGTGCAGGCCCAATTTTGACATCCAACACGAAGTGTTCCTTTAAGTCAAAGCATTTGCCACCTATTTCCAACAATAAGGTAAGACTAAAGGTTACCTTTATTTTTAGGTTAGGACATAATGCAGCTAATTATCCATACTTGAGAAACAGCATTTGGAGGACAATTTTTGACGTTAATTAACAATTATTCCATGAGCGCGAGTTGGATATGAGATGGTAAATAGCCAACGAGTTGGCTATAACCAATCTCATATCCAACAAGCGCGAATGGAATAATTGTTTTATTAAATTCCTTAAACTCCAAAAATTTGGAAGTACGAAATACGAGCGAAAAAAGCGAGAACATCCGCGCGAAATCGAAAAAACTTGATGAAGATGCGATGTTGTGTAATACCTTGTGGTCAGACAGACGTAGGCTCATCAGAAAAACATTTCTTGCCTTTTCGCGTACTTCTAAACGTCGGAATTGATCCAAACTTTCCACAAATAAAAGTTTTTTTTCTTTTTTGGTTTTATTCAAAGAGAAATTTGCTTTCTGGCGAAGAAAAATTTAGTTTAGCAACGCTCAGTGCAATCATTTACCATATAAGATCAAACTAAGGTGTATGAGCTGATAACCGAGGTTGAGTGAACCAATCAGGGCACACGAAATGCATTATCCGAAGTTGAGAATTTAATAATTGTATTCCGAGACCACGAGTGATGTTGAAGTTGGGGAGAAGAGAATGGGGACACTTAGTGACGCTTACTTCGTGCATCTAATTTGGGGCATTTTTGGACAGATATGTACAATTAAAGACAAACCTGTATTGACTTGGGTGGGGTGCCACTGTCAGTAGCATTCACGGTAATGTTAAAAACTGGTGTAGTTTCATAATCCAGTGAGTTATTGAGTAGCAAGCTGGTTCCGTTCACATAGAAAAAACCTAAAAAAAAAAGTAAGAACTTGAGTTTTGTCAATAGAGTTCAATAACAAACAGTGCTACCAACAAATACCTCGAATTTAATTTGAACGCACCTCTTCCTAAAATTACAGAAAAGGAATGAGTTTGATGAGCATCCTGGTCTTGAGCCAGCAGATTTCCCACAACAGTACCAGCGGTAGCATTTTCATAGATTTGTCGGGATGTAAGTTGGATTTTAGTGGGTCCGTCATTTGTGTCGAGCACCTAGAATGAAATAACTTATTTTTTAGAGTGCAAGTTTCTTGGCTGAAAATATTGTTCCTTTTGTGCTGGAGATGCTCAAGGTAAATATCCTAAATAGGCTGCGTTTGCTTCAATATTTTTCGTAATGAACTGGTCATGATTTAGAGAAGATGAAGAAATGTCAGGCCAAGCTCAGTCTTCCTAAAACGTCCATCTAATAACGTGACGTGGTTTGGCCCACTTAATGAGGATTCCCCCTTCTTTCCACCCTCTGTAAGTCTCCAGTAAATTCTTGGTTTAATTTGACTGAAAACTTGTTTCCTTGCATGTTTTGGAGAGGAAGCTAAATTTACTCTTTATTGGCACCTGAATCATAAAAGAGAGACTGGTATTCATGGATGGATTGCCGCTGTCTGCTGCAACTACGGTCACATTGTAGAGGCTTTGGGTCTCGAAATCAAGTGTCCTCGTTGTAACCAGTCTTCTACGAACCAACTGAAAGGCGAGAGGGCCTGGTGACTGGTCTATGATATGAAGAGATACAGTAGCTTGTCCGCTAGCCTGAAAAACATGAAACATGATTTGATGTTGAACAAATTCAACATGATTTGAAAAGATCATTCGAGGGTTCGTTCATTTCAAGGTGACAATAGTCCGTAAACCAGTAGTGTCGATCTCTCTCATTTGGCTTTTGCCCATCAAGTTACGGTATTCTCTAAATTTAGAATACAGGTCCCGCCAAAATATGGCCAATCAGATTAGGCCTAATGACCACATCTCTCCTAATTGGTCCGCAATCGAGTAGACGCACGATGGATTGCATCTGCTAAATGCAAAATCGTGCGGAACGCAATGCCGCTACGTTGTGTTCCCGCAAAAATCATCTAGCAGTAGCCGTTCTAAAAATAGACCATACCGTAAACTGATGGGTCTCATTCCATCGCAGATCGAGACTTATGGGTTACGAACTTCTGGTATATCATATCGACATTGTCAACTATCTGGGTTGTTATTCATTCTCCTACCGGTAGATCTGGGTCCTGAACGTTAAACACGCCGACTTCGTCTCCCACGCGTCCGTTTTCTTTTATCGTTTGGGACGAGATTGAAAGATTACAGGGCGCTTCGTTGACATCAAGAACATCGAGGATAAATAGTGACGACACAGAGAGCGGATTTGGTGCGAGATCGGTACAGGTGACCTGGGAAATAAAATGTACTTTAGGAATAAAGATACCATCTTGATATGGACCTTGAAGTTATTATTGGTATTCCATAGCAAAAGCTTAACGGCCATAAGTATAGACACCTTTCAGTTAATACCCAGTCTGGAGCGCAAACCAATAAGATGGTTTTGAATTTGAAAGCTTTGTTTTTCTTAGGGGACAGAACAACCATTGTCGTGTCCTTCAGATTGGGAATTACTCAAATGGGTCTATAGCAAATCATATAAACGTGAGTTAGCATTTCATTATTTCGCGGCGCGAATGATGGTTTGAACCACGACATAAGCGAGCAAGCTCAAACGATTTTGTCTTTATGCCACGCTCAACAAAATTACTCCATCGCTGTGTTCCATTGAAAATTTCGTATTGCGCTGTATGCAAAGTCATTTGCATATATTGATGTAATGCCCTGGGGATAAGCACATGATGAGTACAAAAGGACAACGTTGGGTCCACCCCTTGCACTCTACTCTGGGCCGCCGTTTAGTTTAGATCTAGCGTCTCGTCCTCCCACCCCGCAAGGAAACCGGGCTTCTTTTTGGAGTGCCTTTTCCAGATTCTTCGTCTGGTTTAGGCTTGTCCCAAGCCAGAGCGATCCCCCGTTCCTTCTTTACATTATTTTCATGAATAACAATACTGAGGGTAGAATATTATACTGTTAAAGTCCATGTTGCGGTGCATGTGTTCAGGAATAGTTCACAGATGACGTCAAAATGTGGTCATTAGAACATCAGTGACACACACGGCTGTCGCATCGTGTGCCACTTTTTTGTTCTTAGCGCATTTTGGCCTCATCTGCGAGCTACAATCTCCAGTCCATCGGTGTTCACCTCGCCGCTCTCGTTGTCCTTACGTAAGATCCCTATTACTGAACAGACGCGCAACAACGGCATAGAGCGACTCTTCTCAGTCCTTAACTTCAGTACCGCTTTTACAACAGTGACATCAATTAAGCGTTTCAAAGTGTCCCCCTTACGCACCCTCTACGTATGAGCACTGGGGACTATGTTTCAAATGAATAACCTTTCTTCCTCCCATTTTCTCTGTCAGTTTATTTCGTATGTCATCTAACAGAAAAACATATTGAAAAATAAGTAAACGATTAACTCACATTGATGGTGTACACGTCGACTTTCTCGAAATTCAATGAATTATCACAAACAACCAGTGTTGAATAGTTCACAACCTGGAAAAAAGAGGACATTGTTACACAATAACAGAGAAAAGACGCATTTTTAATTGCATTCGTTTTTCACTGCTAGGATTGCCTAAAACAGTTTGAGCCACAATCTCTACCAATCAGAGGCAAACGCATTTCAAATTTGAGATTTCTCGTGCGCGTTTCCCCCGGGCTTTAATTTCCGCCGGCTGCATACATTTGCTTCACGTTCTGATTGGCTAATCTGATTGTCATTTGATTTCAATGGTCAAAGTTAACAAAACTTTTTATCATAGCTATTCATGGATTTATGCATCGTTTTGCGCCAAAAGTAAAACACTTAATATAACACTTACCTCAAAGGGACCTCCGTCCACTACGATGCAATTGAACTTTTGTAAAGGTAAATGAAGATTATCGGGATCAATTACCGTCAAGTTACCAACAACTGCACCAACGGGACTGTTTTCAGAGATCTGTAATATGTAGAATGAGACTTAAATTTTCAATTTAACCTTCAAATTCTTGAAGAAATCGACGGCACTAAAAGGAGAGAGTTGTTTCAAAGCTCTGATTTAGGCCTCCCGATAGTTGCCCATCGTATGTTCATAGAATTTCAGTTGAAGTTTGGTAGCAATTACATGACTGCGTTACTTCTTTTGCTATTTGGGATCTTGAATATGCGACAAAAGAGTCACGTGCTTTTAAAAGCTCCCCTTTCGCAGTGTTGTTTAGAAATCTTCCAATATTATGTCATCCAATCAGAAAACAAACACGCCTTGCCCGCTTGCATTTTCACGAGCTTGGTGCTCGCTGCACGAATATATTTCGAGCCCTGATTGGTTCATTATGGATCTCATGGTTAATTTCATTTTCGACCTGAGACATGGCCTGCGTTTCCCGCGTTTGGTGCTGGCTGCACCAATACCTATTATTAGGTATTTTAAATTAAAAGCGCCTTGGTTTCCAGCTGCCCCAAGCAACGGTTCGTTATCTGGCCTATAGCTATTCACCTTATGCACTAGCTTTGTGAGGGTGCGAATAGACTTCTTGCAGAAAAAGTAAACATTTAGGCCATTTATGTGGAGAAATTCTTGTGATGAGGTCTCCATACCTCCTTAAAAGCTGTGACATGAGCGCCTAACTTTGTTATCGTACTATTCTTATTTCCTTGTTTTTAATACATTCTCTTTGGTTCCTGCGTATTATCTTTTACCTCCCGGCCTATCTCCAGGTTTAAGTAAATACTACTTTCCTGAGTAAAAAGTCTGTAACAACTTACACTGACAATGCATACCTTGCTGTTATCAAGGGAGACACTTTGAGGCTTTTCATTGATGTTATTGACTCTGATCTCAAATGAGCCTGTCACTGTGTAGGGCGGGAAACCGCTGTCTGTACTGTTTACAGTAACTGTGAAGTTTCTGTACTGTTCGTAATCCAGCCCAGCCTTCTTGACAGTCACTCGTCCAGATGGTGACTCAACACCAAACAAGCTAAGAAGACCTGATGAACTATCCAGAAAAAGACGCTCAACTTAGTAAATGGCAGGTTTAAGCTAAAAGCAAGTATTAGAGAATTGAAACTGTGTGAAAACGTCTTTATTTACCACTGCAATCAGACGTAGATCTGACAGAACAGGATCCTGATTCTTTTTGCATACAAAACGAAATCATCAATAACGGAAAGTGTAAGAGATACATTCTAAATGTGAATTGAAATCAGCAGTAATGCGCTTAATTTTTCACGTTTGCTGTTGTGGAAAGATTCTAGCTAATCTTTATTCAACAACAGATTAAACAGGATACTTCGTTGAGCGAAGCAGTCACATCCAATAATGAACTTCGAAGCGACAGGGATGCAACAAGACAAAAGAAACCTAATGATACCTCTGGCCGCTATAGCCTTGTCCAACCACATCAACAATCTTGTAATGGTGCGTCTGTCCGACATCTTGATCAGCAGTTGAGACAGTGCCTATGAATTCCCCTGAAAGACTGTTTTCCGCAACGGTTAGAGGACCCCTGGTCAATATGCCCGTGGGCGGATCATTTTGGTCTGCAACGATTATTGTGAAATTCTTTGTTGTACTGAGACCTAAAAAAAAAAAAAAGTTGCAGTGATATTCTTTCTCGCCGTTCTCAAATCAATACTATTAGTAAAAATAGAACTGTAACCAGGATAAGACATATTAAAAATGTAAAAACGTTCTCTGGTTAAAAAACGGTTAAAAAAACCGTTTTTTAACCAGAGAACGTTTTTACATTTTTAATAATACTATTAGTATTGTACCTACAATCAGTGGCAAAAGTGGTTGGGACGCTTACGCCAGAATGGACCTGAAAACCTCTCAGACGTCACAAACTAAGCATAACTGTCCAATGTCCACTAAAAGCTTCAAAATAGAGAGTCTCCCCTCCTCCTCCAATCAATGTTGAAATAGACTAGGAAATGCCTGTTGGCGTCATTGTTCTGGGGAAGGGGGGGGGGGGGGGGGGCAATTATTCAAACTAAGTAAGAAAACCAGCTAAAAGGGTGAGTGTCTTAAGACTTTTGCCACTGATTGTAGATTGCTCATTCTCAGATTCACTACGCAATGTTCCTGTGTCCTTAAGGTGATTCCTCGGTATTGCACTACGCAACCTGTACTGCGCATACGGTGTGTCAATATTTACAAATTGGTCAAATTTGTAACATTGTAAATATGGCGTAAGTCGATCATACACGCTGAAACAGTTCTCAAAACACGTGAGAGAAGTTGTGAATGACCATAATTCTTTGCGAATAAGCGCGCGCATTCCGAGAACATGTTGAATTTTGTTGTTTCGATCTACGATAATCGAGACAGGTACGATGGTGGTTTACTCTTAAACAAGCACGGTGACCTGTATTTTTTATTTCATAATTTTGGTGTACAAATTATCCCCTTTAAAACAAAAAAATTAAAAAAAGAATCATCGGAAGGAAAAAAAGATGTAGCTAAAAACGAACACAAAGCCCCTTACCCAGAGATGTAAATTATGATCTTGAAAACAACGACTCGAGAAACATTTTCCGTTGACGTCGTTCTAAGTTGAGTGATTTTTCAATAAACTATAGAAGACAGTGTTCCATATGCTCTAGACTTTCTTCCTATCAGGTGTTTTTTCAAATGGTACTTTAAAAACCCTCTCGTTTAGCTACTGCAAGATGTACCCTGAGCCGATGAAATAACGCGCGTGATTAGTATCAGTACAGGCATCAATGAGGTAAGATTGGCCCATTATATCTCTTAAGCAAGCACGGTGACATATTTTTTATTGCAGTTCAAAGCAGGGATTAGTAGGGAACATTTCAAGAAAACCGTTCAACAACTAAGTCCAATAGCACGATTATGAGGCTTTTCGTCACAAATCAGGATCTTGAAGTGACAACCTTATTTTTTATGGGCAAGGAAGGCCAAGCTGAAGTATGGCCTTTTCCGTTTCAATGCGCGTTCTACTGTAAGGTCTCGTTTTAATGCATCACCATCACTGTACTGTAATTGTGTACCTCTTACCAGCCGAGTTCGAGGTCCGTATCGTAAGATACGGACCCAGTTTTTAACGGGTAAACGAGGATCTGTAACTTACCGGTACAGACAAAGAAAGCGAGGTTCAAACAGTTAGTAACGTATTTAATATATCTCTGAGGTAATCAGGCGCGCGGGAAAGGTGACTAGTTGAAGTCAAGCCGAAAGTTCAACTGCAACAAATGATTTGCTTTCTGAAATAGTTTCTTGAAAGATACAAACAGTTTCGCAAGTTTATTTCACATAAACAACACGAAAAGCTTGCAAGAAAATGTTGCATCTAAATTTCAAATTTAGCGTGCCGCACAGCGAACCGTACTGTAGAATACGGCCAGCCAAATTACCCAATCATAGCGTGCGTACTATCTGAGAGATGTAACAAGGTGATTTAGTCCACACTCAAGAATTTGTTTACTTACTGTTATTGTCTGTAGACTTGATAGTCAGCAACCAGGTCATCTTGGTTTCGTAATCCAAGCTTCTAGTTGTGTTCAGAGCATGACCATCAATAACAAAAGGAATGTTCCCTTTGGAGCCAACAAAACTGTAGGAATATGTCTGCACGACCATCTGTTCATTATCCGGGTCAGCGGTCTCCAATACACCAACAGTAACGATCTCACCATTCTCTGATACCACATTGTTAGACAGCGTGATGTCGTAAGGCTTTTCATTAACGTTGTCTATTTTGATTCGTACCGTTTTGTCGATTGACAGAGCCGGTGTTCCATCATCTTGACATTGCAAGTTGACGTAATAACCTCTTCCTTTCTCGTCATTTATATCATCAGCTACGACGAGAGAATTTGTTGCACCATTAACACTAAAGGGCACATTTGCCCCATTAATAATGTTGCAAAAGTGATTCTGCCAGGGTCCCCTGGGTCCTTTGTCATCGGGGTCTACAACTGATATTTTACCAACAAGAGTTCCTCGAGGGCTATTCTCTCGAACACTATATGGAATCAATAAGATGTTTGTTGGTCTCTCGTTGACATCGCGTACCTAAGGAAAAGAAGAACAGAAAGGACAAGAGAGCTCAAGATTAAAAGGCAAGCTTGTACTGAAGCCTTGACGTTTTTCTTAATTTGTCCTAAATTAAGGGTGGAAGGTTTAGTGTAAAAAGTATTCAAGTACGCAATAGTTTGTCATTAGATTTAAGAATGAATACTACAGTCTGTTCTATTAAGAAAGAGAATGTAAAAGTGCTTTTAGAGAAGCAAAAACTTAAGCTCACCTTTGTCTTCAAAATTTTAATCATGCCATTCTTATATTAGCATTTTAGCTTTTTGATATCGATATTTTTTAGACTCTTAAGAGTTTTAGATGTTCTTGTATTCCTTTGAACTTTTTTCTTACGAGAGCTAAAGGTTTGTTAGTACTTCTGCCCTAGAAAGTACTACCCTCCTTACATGAAGCTAAACCAGTTAACTACAAATGCCTTTCAGTAAACGAGTTTCCCTAAGCCTGACGCATTGGGTTGTATCTGTTAAGTTAGTCTGGGATTAAAGGACAATTGACCAAAACTAGAAAACCTCTTCAGTAAAAAAGAAGCCGACAAACCTGAATGGTGAAATTTTTATCAAAGCTCAGGGTGGGATATCCACTGTCCCTGGTTCTGACTGCAATAAAGTAAACAGATTTCTTTTCGTAATCTAAATTTGCAGAATGAGATGTATAAATCTTGTTTCTGCGGAGCACAAATTTCCAGCCACCATTGTCGATTAAGCTGTAGCTGTGTCTCTGATCGGCATCTTCGTCAGCCGTTGCAAGTTCACCTACAAAGCCAAAATTATCGTTTTCGTCGATATAACCTATTTCTCCGCCTGCCAAGGATATGTTGCTCGGCCGGTCGTTTATATCCAATATCGTAACTTTATATGATCGAACGTGAAATAATCCGTTATTATCAGTCACGCGAGCCAAGATATTTTCAGTTGCGCTTGCCTCATAGTCCAGGTCGCCGCTGACCTTTAACAGCGTAGAACACTTTGTTTTAACGCTTGGAATGTTGGTGAGGTTATGGCACGTGACTGGTGAGTCCACGGTAAACTTGCCAGCGGCATCAAAATCCAAACTGAACGTCAAGTTTTGATCCTCGTCTTGATCCAACGCTTCAATTGTCCCCACCACTGTACCCGCTTGGGAGTTTTCGTCAACTTTTGGTTGTTCATCCAGGAACGTTTGCTGTCCCAACGCTGATGTTAAGCTAATGTTTATTGGAGCCTCATTGATATTTTCCACGACGACGGTAAACGTCTTGTTCAGCTGAGAGACGGAATATAAAATGAATCAGCCGAAATGAAGAAAGACACGTGTCAATCATAATTTTACATCCAATGACATTGCATCAAACCCCAAATAACAGCTAAGATTAATCTTTCCACTTTTGATGTTTTCTTCTTGGGATCGAACTTTTATTGCACTGCACAAAACTGGCAGCTGTTTGTCCAATAGCCGATTTTATTCCCTAGCTGACATCACAAAATTCTTTGCGTTCCCACTTTTACAGTTAAAATAGCTCAAGCGTTCCTCTTATGCGGATTAATGAGTTCATTATTGCAAATTTGATCTCAGGAATCATTAATTTCAATAATCTGGTCGTCAGATGCAAAATTCAAATCAAGCCTGAGTTGAAAACTCGAATTTTGATTGGATTATTGTTCGCTTCCGGTGCCAGGCCTGTGTAAGAATTTGACAGGTGTACCAATTTGCATAATCTGCCAAGGTCGTAATAATCGTGATTTTCCTTTCTTTTTAAATTCATTTCTACGTCCATCTTTAATTCGAAAACATAGTGTCTCAAGTTCGAGAATACTGTTAAGATTTCAGAAAGGTAATGTTGCTAGAGTGAAATGACCGTTTGACAGATAATGCAAATCAGTAAACCTGTGAAATTCCCACGCCGGCATGACACCAGAAGCCAGTAATATTCATATCAAAATTCGAGTTTTGAACTGAGGCTTGATTTGAATTTTGCATTATTCATCCGACGAACAGATTATTGAAATGATTACTAAAATCAAATTTGCAATAGTGAACTCATTAATCCGCCCCTCAGAGGAACGCTTGAGCTGTTTTGACTGTAAAGAAAATCTGCAAAGCAGTTTTTAACGAAATTATGCAACGTAGTTGTAGCATCAAAGGACTGTACAAATGCCTCTCACTGACTCGGTCGAGAAACAACCGAGTACTAGTCCTTCTGACCTTAAGAAGTTGATCAAAAGCGGAAACTAAATGAAAAATGGCAAATTTTGATGGCCACGTATATGTGGAGATATTCTTGGACCAAAACCTACCTCCAATGGAACCGTGCCGTTATCCCTCACCATGGCAACGACCGTATGAGCCTTATTGGTCTCGTAATCTGTTCCTTTAGCTTTAATCAGGTAACCTGACGAATCGACCTCAAAACGCCCGCCATCGTTGTCTACCAAAGAGAACTGAAGCGTTTGAAACGCATCCTCGTCTACAGCGAAAAAGCGTCCTATCTTTGACCCGATTGTTGCATTTTCCTTCACTGTATTACTAGACAACTCAAAATAACGTGGTCTGTCGTTGATGTCCTTTAACGTAATTGACAACCTCGCCTCGCTGCTTAGAGGCGGGTTTCCGTTGTCCGTTGCACGCACGAGCACTGAGTAGTTCTGCTGTTTTTCGTAATTCAACTTGCAGAAGTCTCCCCCATTTTTGAGGCATTTATGGTTTGGTAAAGCAATTTTGAGCTGATTTCGATCTATTTTAAATCTTCCTGCAGCTCCATCTATGAGAGAGTAAACATGGCTTTGTGCATTATCTGGGTCCTCCGAGGATATGATGCCAACCACTGCGTCTTGCGGAGGATTTTCGTCGATAAAGGAGTTTGACAAACTTATGTTGAACGGCTTTTCGTTGACATCTGAAGTAAAAAAGAAGAAGACAAAGACATAACAGAAGCTAAG
Source organism: Montipora capricornis (assembly GCF_036669925.1). NCBI lineage: Eukaryota > Metazoa > Cnidaria > Anthozoa > Scleractinia > Acroporidae > Montipora > Montipora capricornis. The sequence goes on along the minus strand of NC_090884.1, from coordinate 703,480 downwards.
CTTGCTTTTAAGTCACTCGCAAAGATACTACTGTAGTAAATCACTAAGATATAGGGTAAAATAATTTCCGCGAATGGGAAGAACTGCACCAAGGGAAAATGGTTTTCGTCACTTAGGGGAAAGATGTGAAGGAAAAAACAAAAGTCAGGACAGACCTCTTGGGGCTTAACAGCAGTTTTTTTAAAATCAAAAGGGCATATCATATGTAGCTCTCTTCCTTGCCAAAGTACATGGGTCTCTTGAAGGACAGCGTGCTAATTTATGGATGCGGGGCCATTTCGGGCCAACCACACGAATAAAAATAGCTTATTGGTTGCCTCATTCACAAAGTTTACTTGAAAACACCACCATCACGGCCATTCCTAAGTTTCAGACGCAAACAGCCGTAACGTAATGGCAAAGCAAACACCCAGCCGCATCAGAGCTTGGAGCTTAGTTCCCGGCCATATCAAATGTTGAAACGGACGGGGTTGTATGATACCCCTCTGGATCTTAGTTTTCCTTACCTACAACATAGATCTGGAATGACGTAAAAAAACTAAGCGGAGGATCCCCACTGTCTACTGATTTAACAGTAATGTTCCATGAATCCTGAGACTCGTGGTCCAGACTTGTAGTTGAATTTAGTGCGCTGCCGTTGATTACAAATGGAAGACCAGCGGTGTTTCCCATGAGGCTGTACGCAAAGGACTGTCGGTCTCTCGGCTGATTTGTGTTATCAGGGTCAGAGGTAGAGAAAAAGCCTGAAGATAAAAGAAAAACTAATCTTGGTGACTGATAAATAATTTAACGGCTCGATTTGTCGGATAACGCCGGGATCGTGGTCCATGAACAGAAAGAAAGAAAAGTTAGACACATAATTGGGTTGGCTTTTGGCTTTGATTGGGTAACAATGCGTCGCGACATTTTTCACCCTATGACAAAGCCCTGTAATACAATGGAAAACTAAGCCATAGTTGTTAAAGTTCTTGTTTTGCGACGAACGACAGCTCGGATGAGGTGTTTTTTAATAATAGGATGGCTCCGTTAAGCAATTCGTACTGCCAGTGGCAAAAGCAAGCAACGTAACTCTAATTAGTTTTCATGCAGCGTGTGTCTTGAATACCTTTTGAATAATACTCTTTACCTACCAATTAATGATGGAATTTGGTTCTCCGTGATGACGTCACCAGATAATGAAATGTCCGTGGGTGCCTCGTTGATGTCATCGATTGAAACATCCAGGATCTTCACTAAAGACATCTGTGGGGAACCACTGTCTGTGCATTTCACTTGCACACTGATAGCTGAAGCCAGTTCGTAATCTAGATTTGCGCTTCCCACTGTGAGCACGTGGGACTGAATCACAAATTCTCCAACCTGGTTTCCAGTCACTTGGCAACTGTGAGTTTGCCAGACAACACGTGACCCATCATTATCCGGGTCACTAATTCTAAGATGACCGATCTGTGTACCGGGTGCGCTGTTTTCTGTGATGTTTGCGGGCGCAAGGGTAATATTCACTGGTGCTTCATTTACATCAAGGACAATGATTTGGAAATCCTGCGTCACACTAAGAGAAGGTGATCCACTGTCATTGCTTTGTATTCTAACCTTAAACTGATTTCGAGCTTCGTAATTCAAATTAGCTGAGGAGGAAACATAGAGTTTGTCATTTTGAATCACAAAACGACCAGCGGCATTGTCCAACAGCCTGTACGCATGCGTTTGCACGATGTCTGGATCCGCGGTCGTTAGTTGTCCTACGAGGGCACCGTCGGAATTTTCAAACACAGATGCAGTGTGACTTCCACCAAGCGTGATGTTTTCTGGTGGATCGTTTTGATCAACAATGCTTATTATCAACTGCTGAGTCGTTGCCAGACCTTTATGATCGGTCCCACGCACCGTCACTTGATACGCCTGAGTCGTTTCATAATCTAGAGCTCCATTTGATTGCAGATCTACTTGACACCGAGTGTTAACCCCTGGCATGTTAATTACAGTCTGGCATGTGGTGTTCCTTCCCAATTTGAACTTTCCTCCGGCGTCGTCGTCGAGTCTGAAAGAGATCGTCTGATTTTTGTCGTGATCCAACGCCACTAGTGTTCCAATCTTTGTTCCGACGATAGAATTTTCGCGGATTTGTGCCTGCCCATTAGTAAAGGTCAGTTGTCCTCCAGCAGATGTAATGTTGATATTTATTGGTGCTTCGTTCACGTCCAAGACTTCAATGGTAAAATATTTCTCTGCCTGCAGAAAAAAAAAAAAAAAATCAGGAAGTAAGTCAAAGTCGCAGTGAGATGCTCTCTGCGAGTAGTAGTTTGCTGCCGTGGATGTTGAGATAAAAATGAAGACCACGATAACGTTGATGATGACAATGGCAATAATTATGACGATATTGGTAATATAGCTGTCATCGTCACGATATCATCATCGATATACGCCGCCTAATGATAATCTGCACACTCTAAAACAGCAGGTTAAGAGACAAGCGCGGGGGTCACTGACTGAGGGAGCAGTTGTCGAACGACTACTGTAGAACGATCAGATCCAACGGATACCATTTAAAAACGTATGAGAAAGGAATTTGTTGTTCTTGTTTGTGGGAGTTGTGATTTCTAATGTTTATAACATTTAAAGCCTTCATTGTCAGTTTACATAAAAAAAACTATGCATGATTTGGCCTTGCATAGTAATTGCGCCCGCAGGGTTTTGGCCTCGAGGAGACAACCTAGAAGACCCCACGTTAAAAGGGAAAATATGTAAATTGGTAGATATTGTATATGTACAATCTTCGATCATATTTACAACAGTTATTTACAGATAATAATAATAATAATAATAATAATAATAATAATAGTAATAATAATAATAATAACAATAATAATAATAATAATAATAATAATAATAATAATAATAATAACGATAATAATAGTTAGATCAGCGATCCTAATATAATTACCTATGTAGAAAGAAGAACCACGTGGATCAAAAAGATGACGACGAAATGTTGCACTCTAGTTAATGTTCCTGTTTTACTATCATAATTTCAAGGCATTTCTATAATTATGTAAATTGGTTTTCAATTGATAGCGTATCAAATAAACGTTGATGGAAATTGAAAATAAATGGCCTTTTGTTGTTGCCCATCCTTTCCTTTCATCTTTCACCTCCACTTTCCTACCTACTGAATTACACGTAGCATAATATGAAGACATCACAATGTGCAGCACATATTAATTGGAAAACACCTCAACTGCCATCCAAATTATCTTAGGCGGGGGCAGATGTAGTGAAAACTATTACTAGTAATAAAGAAAGACATGACTTGTCGAGTGTTCTGATTATTTCTGTTCCTTGTAAAATCATTTGTATCCTCGCGGCTCTAAAAGCCATTTTTTGGTCCTTTTGTCATGAACCCAATAATAAGATCGATGATGATCAGATGACGAAGGAAGGTAATGTAAATAATGGTGATGGCGCTTATGAAGACGACGATAGGATGATAATTAGCAACTACTCACCGAAGTGGAGGTGCCACCACTAGCCACCGACACTGGGGTGAATAGTTGTTTTAGAATATACTAGAACAGTGAGATAACACAAAAAGATGATTTTAACTCATTTATTCCTACCAAAGTTACAACATTTTCGGGAAATCCACGCGATCTGCTCCGAGGTGAATAGCAAAGGATATCCGGGTTTGAGTAGCCAATCAGCGCGCGCGTTCAACGCTATCCACTGTTTTAGTATATATTAAATGCATATAAATGTTACTTTTTTTTACTTTCTAGGGACATGGCATAAATCTTTCGATCGCTCGCCCGCTCGTTAGCTCTTTCGTTGAGTTGTTCGGTTTAGTTACCCACGATCTACGGATTGACGTCGATTTCTCCTCACAAATCAAGTTGCCCAAAATGAAGTTCATTCTGGGAGCAGGGATAGCGTAGTGGTGAGAGCACTGGCCTCCCACCTATGTGGCCTGGGCTCGATTCCCAGACTCAGCGTCATATGTGGGTTGAGTTTGTTGGTTCTCTCCTCTGCTCCGACAGGTTTTTCTCTGAGTATTCCAGTTTTCCTCTCTCCGCAAAAAAAAAAAAAAAAAATTATTTGCTTTGATTTTATTTGCGTTAATTTTATCAGTGTTCCCAATTAGCGCTCTGGTGCTAAATCCATTTACACTTAAATAAAGTTGTTATTATTATTATTATTATTATTATTATTATTATTACGTTTCGGATTAAGCCTTTTGATGTTTTGGGGATTAATAAATCTTACACGCGGCTACCGGTATGCCAATTACCCTTTCTTGAAGACCTGGGGACTGAATTGCGAGGGAAGAAGCTCTCGACATAATGATGATGATGATGATAGTGAACTATATATTTCTAATTCTCTTACCCCCATGGACGGATTTCCGTTATCCAGCACCTTCGCACTTATCACGTGATAATTTTGGGTTTCATAATCGACATCCTTGGCTTTGAACAGCCTCCCCTGGGAATCAACCCTGAAACGCCCGCTGTCATCGTTGGTCAGTGAATACGTCAAGGATTGGCCAGCATCTTCGTCACGTGCAGAAAAGCTAGAAAAAGCCAAACAAGTATTATATGAATTACAATGAATTGCTTAATGCTTGGATTATTTATTCTCAAATCTAAACATCATACCTAGACATTTCTCTCCGAGAAGTTTACTATGTCTTCCATAAACATGTGATTTCTAAAGTTTAACTCTCGAACAACTGTTTATTTTTCACTTTACCCAATAATATTTGCCGCGCCAGTTGGCTGACTGGGGATGCCTGCCTCCAAAGAGAGTCCCCAACCGCAGTAAACTTGGGATGTAACACCTCGACCCGTTCCTCTACAGTGATTTAATGGCAGCGAAAAACCAAACTCCTTGAAATTTGAAATATAAAAGTTCACTATAGATATGGAAAGGGCAATAATATTCGTAATGTACATGATGGTTTCCTTCAATGTGCTTGGTGTTAGAACAAAAAGCAAGCGGCTGACTCGTGCTGCTTTCATTTCGCTTAACCAAGAAATTATCTGTATACATTTTAACGTTCAAAGATTGATACAGTCGTATATAATGACCCACAGATGAGAGGAAAAGGGAGACACAAATCGTAATGATAAAAAACGGCGAAGAACGTTCTTTTAATCCAATTTTAGGACCCTCTAATTGAGAACAATTCCGAAATGCCCTACTCACCGGCCAAACGGAGAAGTAGTTGTCGCATTTTCTTTTACTTGATTATTGGACAGTTGCAAATCACGTGGTTTGTCATTGATATCACGCAAATCAATCCTGAGGTCTTTTTCAAAAGACAGTTGCGGTGTTCCATCATCTGTTGTTTTCACCCTAATCACGTTACTGCTTTGCATTTCATAGTTCAAACGACAAGAAGGACCACCTTGCTTCAGACACTGCTTGTTGGACACAGCCACCTGGAAAGACACTGGATATTTCAATATTCCAGCTCCTATCAACTCCTTACCAATCACGCATTCTTTATGGCATAGTAAAGAAAATAAAGCCGTTGTCACTGAATTCACCAACCCTCGTTTTAAAGGCAATCCCAGGGTGAAAGTTGTCACGGGATTTCCTTGGTTCGGATTCCTACGCTAGGTGATTAGTTTAATACAAATCTCGTGAAACCAACTGTGACTGCTCACATACGTGTTTTCGCTCGGTTGTAGAGTTTCTTTTCCTTGACAAAGTGTGGGATTTGCAGGAGGTTCAACTTAGTTTCCCTTCTACTTAATTTTTCATTCTAAACAGCCCAAACGAAATCTTACTGGCGTCTCACGTGAAAACCTCTTGCCTATTACATCGATCATTACCGTAATTTTATTGCCGTCTACTTTAAATCTCCCAGACGCACTGTTCAGAAGCTTGAATGTATGTTTCTGAGACCCGTCTTGATCTAGTGTTGTTAATGATCCAACCAAGGTGTCCACATCACTGTTTTCATTCACAAACGAACTTGAGAGCTAAAAAGGTAGAAACAAAAACAAAAAAAACCCGTTTTTTAGCTTAAATGCAGAATGAAAGTTGTAGTTTCGATTTCTTTTAGGAGCACTTGGATTTTGCCCCAGAGTCAGTCATTAGCAAATCCGCCTTTCAGTAATCTACTGAGTTGAAAACGTTATGCTTGGGAGGCACGGTTTGTGCAATGTGTGCAGGTCTCGAATCTCGCTCTCGTTGTCATGTTTGGGTTTGATTTTCTGTCCCTCTTCTCTGCTCGGAGAGATTTTTCTCCGGGTGCTTCCATTTTTTCTTTCTTTTTATTGTAGAGCTCTTCGCTTCGATATAAAAGTTTGGGATTAAAAATAAAAAAAAAATACTAAGTGACTGTTGCCATCTCATATGTTCGAGCTGCGGATAAGCCAACATTTGTCAAGACTTCCCATCCTAATGACAGGATCATTATCACTTTAAACCAAACGGCTCCCGCAAGGGTTCCCGGTAGCTTGGTCTAACAAAGCGCACTTAACAAGTAATCAGAATGCCAGCTTATAGCATATTCTCCCTTTCAGTAAAAGAGCCTCGTTTTTTTCCATTAAGGAGGAACCTCTTAAGGGATTGAGCTTACCCGACCAAGAGAAAATGAGGGGACAGAGAGGGAGGCTCCCGGTCCAGCCCTTGGGATATGTCATGTCCACGAAAGTTATTTTTAGACGAGTGGAAGTCTTCCGGGACGTCCACATGCAGGTCAACCTCGGTCTGATGTTTGAAAGAAAAGCAAAGATTTCATGTAATGGCGGACGAAGTGGACTTGACGTTTGTGCATGCGGACGTCTCGGAAGACAGACTTCCGCTAGAACAAAGACTTTCGCTCGTCTAAAAATAACTTTCGTGGACATGACATATCCCGGCCAACGCTCTCTGTCCCCTCATTTTCTCTTGACCCGACCTATGTAAGAACACTAAGAGAAAATTACGTCTTACCAAAATTCCATTAGGAGCGTCATTGGTATCAATAACTTGAATAGTGAAGGTCTGTGTCCTGGACAGCGCAGGTATCCCATTATCTTTCGCAGTCAGACGTACATTCCACTGGGCAGTGTTCTCAAAATCAGGAGGTCTTTTAGTGATAATTGTGTCATTTTGTATAGCAAATGGTTGATTTGGATCAGAGGACGAAATTGAAAAAGAAAACGTTTGGACCTGCGTGTTAGCATTGTCTGGGTCGATGACGTGTATCAGCGCGACCACGGATCCGCTTTTCGTATTTTCTTTAACCTTATCGTTGGTAAGTGTTATACGTGTTGGTGCCTCATTAACGTCTAGGACAAGAATCACAAAGGTACTTTCCACCGACAGACCTCCTGGATCGCGACAGAGAACTTTCACGCTAAACGAACTCGCGTCTTCGTAATTTATTTCCGCGTTCCCAACGGTCAGTTGATTGTTGCTTATTGCTACCTTCCCATTGGCTGAGTCGGTTAGAATACACGCGTGACTTTGATTTCTGTCAGGATCAGAGACATTCAACTGACCAATCACAGTTCCAGTTGGTCTATTCTCTTCTACCTTTTGATTGGACAACGTTATTCCCGTGGGATTCTCGTTAACGTCTTGTAGCTCAATAACTAATGATACTTGTACCGACAATGGAGGACTGCCATTGTCTGTTGAATTCACTGTAATTTGGTGTCTTGAAGACAATTCGAAATCAAGACTTGCGTTACTGGAAGCGAACAATTTGTCTCCTCGAATCTCAAAATTTGCTCCAGAATTACTGATAATGGCATAAGTAAAATTCTGTCCAAAATCCTCGTCATCCGTTATAAGACTGTCAATTTGAACGTTTTTACTGTTCTCAGGTATGGAGGCTGACATACTTCCATCCAACGTCACATTTGTGGGCGGATCATTTCCGTCAATCACAGTCAAATTAAACTTTTCCGTGCGGAAAAGTCCCTTGTCATCTGTCACACGAATGATGACTTCTAAGCTTGCGGTATCCTCGTAATTGATAGGGCTGCTGACCAATAGTGCAGTGACGCAGCGTGTTCCTTTTGCAAGAGTCTGGCAAGACGCTTTGCTTTTGACCGCAAATTTACCAGCAGCATCATCATCCAAACTAAAAGTTAAATTCTGCACAGCATCAAAGTCCGTTGCTGTAATCGTAGACACGCTAGTTCCAAGCTTCAAGTTTTCTGGCACGCTCTCCGAAGAAAGGGCGATAGACACCGGTGCCTCGTTGACGTCGACAACGGAAATAGAAATGTTCTTGTTCATCTGCAAGGAAGAAATAATAATTGGTGGTACGGCCTTATTCTACTTCTATTAAAATAATTAATAGTTTCTTTCCAAAAAAAGGTCGTTTGTTGCAGTGGTTGGCACATTCAAATAACAAAAAGAATGTTTGTCTGTTGCATGTACAGCCAACGTTACAAACACTGGATTAGCTTAGGAAGCTTAGGTACTGACGGCGGTGACACCAACGGCAGCGAGTGCTGCACTTGCGGCATATGATTTTAGCTTAAGCTGCGACGACGTCGAAGACAACTACAACGGCACAAAATCTGCAGAGCAAAACAACAGCGTTGCACGTTCTGCACGTGCGTTGTACATTTTGGTACATTTCACCGCCGTCTTCTTCCCAAAAACGACGCGAAGTGACCACATTTGAGATTATGTGGAGGAAGTGACCACACCAAGAGAAACTTTAATTTTTTTTTCAACACCGTTCATACAAAATTTATTCTCCCTCGCAGGCGTTCTTAGCTTGACGTTTCGTAGAACGGCCGCAAAGGAGACTAGAAGAGGAACTGGCGAACGACCATGCACTGTGGCGAAATACTTTATTCGCTATTGTCACCAATCCTACAATACAGTTCATTCTGGGGGGTTGTTTGCATTAAAGTAATAGATATCCAGTTCACTGAAGCATGATACAGTCCCAAGAGTAAATCACTTGTATTGTTTCTATGTAAGGAATCTCCCAAAACGTATTGCATTATGGGATGGGGGAAATAGCCAATGAGCCTCCTATAACCGACTTGACGTCATTGGGAACTCACAGCTTTCAAATGCAAATGCTGCAGATATAAACATACCGCTAAAGGTGGGTTTCCGTCGTCCATCACCCTAGCCACGATAAAATGTACTTTGCTCGTTTCATAGTCTGTTGACTGTGCCTTGTAAAGAGTACCTTTGCTGTCCAAAGAAAATCGACCAGAATCGTCATCAACCAAGGAAAAGGTCAGCCTTTGACCTTTGTCCTCATCGCTGGCGGACAGATTTCCTATCCTGGAGTTGATTGGTGCGTTTTCCGGTACCTTATAATTGGACAATTGAAGGCCTCGAGGTTGATCGTTTCGGTCATTTACATTAATCCTAAATAAGACCTCAACGTTTTGCGATGGATAACCGCTGTCCGTACTCCGGACCCTTATGGTATGAGACGATGCGCTTTCAAAATTAAGCAAACATTGGGAACCACCATTCAGAAGACAATTCCTGTTGGATTTTGCTACCTGTAAGGCAAAAGGATATTTAGGTCTTTTTTAATATTTAATTTATTTAATTCAATATTTATCCAGGGGCATCCAATTTAGCAGAGCTAGTTTAAATGGAGCCCTGACACAGCACAAAACAAAGACATAAAACATTAAAAACTAGACAAACAAATTAAGTTATAAATGCAGCATGTACCGCGGGTGTTACTGTTTAAGATGGCGCTTTAGTTTGATTTTAAATTTAACTTAACGTCTCTGCTTGCCTAATGTTTCTCGGAATGGTGTTGTAAGTTCGAGCGCCGTTTATTCTAAAGCTCCCCTGATACTTAGCAGTTTTTGCAAAGGTAGAGCGCAGCAAATCACGGCTTCTGATGTTATAGCCATGGAAAAAGTGCGCATGCCTAAACTCTGAAAGTAAGTACGAAGGCGCTATTCCGTGAAGACATTTATGGACCAAAAGGCATTTGAGATAATTTCTGCGCGCTTGTAGGTTGGGCCAGCCAAGTGTTGATTTTAACTCCTCAGCCCCGATTGATCGACCTTCAATGATACGTGCGGCACGTCTGTTTAGCTTATCTAGGTAATCTTTGCTCCCAGCCCCACAACTGTCCCAAACTGGCGAACAGTAATCGAATAATGGCAAGACTATAGTATTGTAGAGCATTAGGCAAGTTGGCTTGGGGAGAACCTTACGCGCTCGACGCAGAACACCTAATCTTGACGAGATCTTATTACCAATATACTCTATGTGGTCCTTCCAAGATCAGAGTGTCGTCTAGGAGGACCCCAAGATATTTGAACTTATTAACCCTTTCTAAACGCGTGTTAGTGATTTCTATAACTAGATCGTCAGCCTCTGCGGTCCTCTGATGGGTACCAACAAGCATAATCTTCGTTTTCTCAAGATTAAGTATTAGAAAATTAGCATGAAGCCAGCTTAGGACATCAGTTAGGCCACCAGTTAACTGAGCTTGAATTTCACTGACAGGCTTGCTTGCAAAATAGATAAGTGTATCGTCAGCATAAAGCTCGACACTACAACCTTGAACCGCCAAGGGTAGGTCATTTATGTAGATAATAAAGAGTAAAGGGCCGAGCACGCTACCCTGGGGGACCCTGAAAGGTATAGACTGGGGTTCAGACAAGAGCCCATTTACGCAAACATTTTGAGTGCGCGTGGTTAAATAGGACCTAAACCACTGGACAGCAGAGCGATTCATTCCTAGTAAAGCTAACTTATCTAACATGATGCTATGATCTAAGGTGTCAAAGGCCTTACTTAGGTCTAAAAATATAAGGCCAGTTAATAGTCCTTTGTCAATGTTTTCAAGCAGAGTGTTTGTCACGTGTGTGAGGCATGTGGATGTTGAGTGAAGTGGGCGGAGGCCAGATTGGAGAGGAGAAAAAAAGCCTATTCTCCTGTAAATAGTTGTAGACCATACGGTGGACAGCCCGTTCAAGTATCTTGGAGAAGACGGGAAGTACTGAGATTGGCCGAAAGTTCGATGGATCCGATTTCGATCCAGCTTTATGAACCAGCGTGACAATAGCATGTTTCCAATCAGCCGGTATCGTTCCTTCATTGATCGTTCTGTTCATAAGTAGGGTTAGGGGTCTCGCCAGAGCTTCAGCCCCATCCTTTAGAAGCCGCACAGGAATATCGGGTAGACCAGATGATTTCTTGGAGTTCAGTGATTTCAGTTGTTTGTAAACAAAATCCACCGTTATTTGTGACAAACTAAATTGTGCACCTGCTAGTAATTGAGGAGAGCAACTGGGTGGGACCGCTGGCACTGGTAGAGTCTGCCGTAGACTTGCTATTATAGATTTAAAGAAGAAAGTAAAGTTAGCTGAGATTAGCTTTGGATCTGTGATGACTTCACCGTCAATTTCCAGAGATTGAATTTGGCCAGCTTTAATTAACATCACTTCCAATCGCAGACTTGATTGCACTCCATAATTTGCTAGAATGGTTCTTATTTTCTTGAATCAGGTTAGAATAATACGCCCCTTTTGCCTCTTTGATGGTTACAGTTATCTTGTTTCTGAGTGATCGATATTCTTGCCATTCATAAGATGATCCAGTCTTTTGTGCCTTTTTGTGATGAAAGTTTCGTTGAGTAATTAGCGCTCTTATTTGATCGGTCATCTAAGGGAGCGTGTTAGAACGAGCTCTTCTTGTGCGCGTTGGTGCATGTCGATCAGCAATGGTGACAAAAATGTCTTTAAAAGATCAGAAGTCCACGCCTCATCGACCGTGAGAGAGGTGCTAATGAGATCCCATTTATCAGTGTTTTGAGATGGTTTTGTTATGTTCCAGATTTCCAACGTTGGATTTTGTCGGATTATTTCTCAAAGCATAAAAATAACAAATCAGTTGAATTTTTATCTTTTCGAAACAACATGACATCCGCCTGCGGGAGCCTTGTTTGAAGCAACATTTCAAAACATCACATCGAACGACGTAGCAATAGCAAGAATTCAAATTGATCGCGTCGGAAGATGGTTATAATTACCTTTACAATATATCCCTGAATTTTGAATCTGCCACCTGCGCCATCGAGTAGAGTGTAGGTGTAGGATTGTCCTTTATCTGGGTCAGCGGTGCTAAGTCTACCCACAACTGTGTCTACGTCACTGTTCTCGTTGACCGAGTTTCTTGACAACTGGATGAGAAAGATAAAAAAGATTCTGGTTTAAATCCTTTTTTAATAAAAAAATCTAATTTTTGACCTAAGGCTAAACCTTTCTTTTTTGGGCCGTTTAAGCCTAAAACGTGTTTTGTTCAATGTTGATCAGGAGCAACTCAATGCGGAGGCATCCTTTGACGCCCATAGGCAGACAGTGGGGGCCTGAGGAAAACCCTGAAGGGCGAAAACAGGCAAAGCAGCAAAGAAAAGTACAAAAAAGGAGGCAATGAAGAAAGCATAAAACGGCAAGAAGTAAGAACTAAAACAAATAAGCAAAACAAAGACTTTCCTGACTGACTCTTAGCCTAAGTATGCTTGCAGGGTGTTTCGAAGTGTTTTGTTTAATCTGAGTCTAAAAGTTCATAAAATAATGTTTTTACTGTATATGAAAATAGAGTGTAAAGCTTCTAATGGGAACCTATGTTACTAAATATTCAGGACTCCATAAAGCCCTTTTGCCGATACTACAGGCAAACTTCGAGTATCGACTAAAGCCCAGTCTTGCGCGGTCGTCGCAGGGGCTAACATCATGAACCTGTTTTCAAGGCAGTAGATTCAAATCTCTCTCGTTCCAAAAAATAGCCCATCTTATCTTCCTGGAGGCATGGTTACCTGAATTGCTGTGGGCTTTTCATTGACATCCGTTACAGAAATGGTAAATATTTGCTCGCGTTTCATTGGTGGGCTGCCGTTGTCTGTGCTACGTATAATTAGAGTAAATCTGCAAAGAAATTCGATCTTTACTAATGAAAACTAATATACGATAAAGCACATTGAATGCGTTCAAATTCAACTGGAACACTGTTGATAAAAGTCGTGGGTTTCTTCTGTTAATACACCTGGATGCCTTGAGAAGACAATTATTTAAGTACCAAATTACTTGACCAATGGATCATCCCAACAACCTTATAATACTCGTCACATTTTGTTGGAACAAACATTCCCATTTTTCCCCTCCTTCAATATTGATTTCACCACTACTTGCAGTTGCCCGAAAAATTCTCACACAACATTGAATTGGGGGGTGAGGGGGAAACGGTATAAGTTGCGATCTTGAAACACGATGATTCTAGACCATTCGTTTAAGTGCAATGTGACCAAAAATCAATTCTTATTTTTCTTTGGATTTCAAAACTATGATAACTAAACACTAAGCGACCAAAGTTTTAAACCTTGATTAAAAAAGACACCTGTTTATTTTAACCGGAATCTTCAGTATTTAATAGTCGGCCATTATTAACTTTAAGTCCTTGACAGCACTGGATCGAGGAGAAAATGACGTCAAAGGCTCACTAGTTTAAGAATGCAGTGCGTGTGTACGCCGCAGAATTAATATGCAGCACGGGAGATACTCACTTGTTTGGAGAAGATTCGTAATCAAAGGTTGTCAGTGTTGAAAGATTCGCCCCACGTAGCTCAAACTTGCCTGCTCCACCTCTTACAATGCTGTAGGTGTGCCGGTCATTTGAGTTAGGATCCATTGAGCTGAATGAACCGATACGAGTGCCCCGTGGTTGGTTTTCTGGAACACTGGCTGAGCCAGACAGATAAATCTGAGGAAAAAAAGATTTTTTCTGTTGATTGAAATTATCTTTAAATTCGAGAGGGAAACGGAATTTTGTGTCAAGACCTTTGAAAGGTGGCAAACTTCCTCATAGTTGTTCAAAATGTCCATAAACTTTCCATTTTCTTACCTTGATCTAAAAATAATGTTAGGCACGCAAAATACATAATGAACTTAATATAATACTGCACTTTGAACGAATTGCAAGTTTTTAGTATGCTGTTGAAATCGATCTGTCCCATTTTTGGCACACTATTAACTTCAGGCCTTGCCCAGCCCGGCAGAAAAAACGTGTGGCAAACACTTACAAAATGAACTCTACTGTTCTTTTACTTAAATCGATTTTTTTCGCGCGCGTGTGTTGTTTGGGTCATGAATAGATTTAAGCACTGACTCACGATGATGGAAAATAGAGTCGCACTTTATCATATCCCTAAACGTTTCCAGCTAGGGGCGGTCGGCCATCTAACCTGTGTTGGCGGATCATTGTTCCTGCGACAGTATGACGTAGCATAAGAAGACCATTGGCCTGAAGTCTGACAGGTGACAGTTGAAGCTCCTTTTATAGAATAGTCTTTTGAACAACTCAACGAACACGTGACAGGATAAGTAGTTTTTCCTCCTGGACACACGACATTGGCGTACTTACACTTGCTGCCGAGTGAAGTACCTGACACAATGTTAAAGACAAACAAAACATACGATTTTCTTCATTCTTCATATTTGGTTTCTATTTTTACAAGCTACAAGAAGTCTTAACAGAAAGTAATGGGTTATTATTGTCCTGATAGAAAAATAACAACGCACGCTATCGTCGCAGGAAATAATTTATGATGTCGGCCGAAACTCCTCGAACTGCGCCCTTGAAATCCAGTCTTCGGACTGAAAAAAAGTTACGAGCGTGGCAAATCAATTATTTGCAGTGATTATTATTTTAAGTCCCCGTTAACTAACCTGGGGCACAATATGATGGCCTCGGCATTTTGCAATCTTTACCAGTGCAATTCTTTTTGTTTGAAGCAAGGTTAAAACCAGGAAGGCACGAACAAACGCCATTCGAACACTTTTGTTCACATCCATTGTTGGATGTTCCACACTGAGAACTTTCCTGGAAAGAATTTCAAGGGAAATATGTGTGTAAAACTGAAAAGTCTATTCGTTCTTATTTACATATTCATATCCCAGACAGCAAGTTACAACTTAAGCGACAATAACAAAAACGTACTGGTTGATAATAACGACGATAACGACAACGATCACGATCACGATAACGACAACGATAACGATAACATCAAAGGAAGGATTGTCGCTTCTGTTTGAAAAAAAAAACTGTTATCGAATGAATGCAGGTCCTGTTTACAATAATAATCCAGTTTCAAGTTTTCCATGACCACTGAATGAAAACACTGAGGACGCATTTTTACAGGGTTAGCCTCCATCTGAAGTGAATATATTCACAAATACCGCCGGGCAGGAAGATGCCTGAAATTTGAAACTAAACAATAGACAGAGTTGTAAACAAGTCATCTTCTCGCTGGAATTTGTTAATATATTCACTTCAGATTGAGGCTAACCCTGTAAAAATGCATCCTAAGTCTATTTAGTATCACCCAACTAGTGGACTAATGCAAATCCTGCATTTTGATTGGCTACGCTACTATAGGACTACGCTACTAGAGGACTATAGTCCTCGGGATGCGAAAAGCGTGACGTTTTCTTTCGTTTTATTCCCAAATAAATATTTCTTCAACTTGCATTTGCTAACTTTATTATTGCCTTTTCTGTCCGACTAGTTGGGTGATACTAAAACAATTAGACCCTTCGCCCTCAAGGGCCACGGGTCAATAGCCCATTCGGCTTCGCCTCATGGGCTATTGACCCGTAGCCCTTGCGGGCGACGGATCTAATTGTTAATTATTCAGCGGTCATGGAGAACTTGGAACTGGACTATTAACAAGAACACATAAGTGTAGATTACATCAATACAGTTAGGGATACATCAATGCATACAGCTAAAAGGACAACTACGGCGTTGGGGAAGGAAAAGCCAAAAAATCTGCATATGTAATAAGCAAGAACAATAGATTTGCTTGCTCTTCGCACGCGTTTTACGTTTTCGAGGAAAACGAGCTCGCCTCGAAATCAGGCCCGCCGATTCTTGCGTTTGATCTTCAAGTGCAAACTTTTCTCTTGCCAACTCACAGCGCCGTTTAGGTGACTATACTTACTGCCATGTAGTGTTCAACTATCTTCAGCAAGTTCCTCCTTTCCAAAAACATACCCTGATTGCAGAGGCTTTTTCCTTTGTGCCTTTTATTTTGTTTCTCTTTTAACGGATGCCTTTATTGCTGCAATTTTCTTTTCCCTCCAGAAAATTTTACCACGGCACGAAGCGATTTCTATAGTTGCCTCCATTTTTCAAACACGTCACCTCTTTCTCATAGGTCAAAGAATCAGCCCTAAGTGCTTGCAGTTGACCGACAGGAAGGTTATCATTTGGCAAATCAGAGAGAAGTGAAATCATTTTATAAGTCTGTCGTTTCTATACTAACGATAGCATACGCTCAACAGGAATACAACTTGCTTCGTAGCAGAGGTTTTTCTCGAGGGAAAGATGAGGTCTTAGCGCGGTACCAATAACATTGCCGAATTCATTGAATTTCCTTCGTCAAATTATTCTTACCAAAAGTAAAGGACAGTTTTTGCCGCGACACCGTTTTGGAATCTTGACTGTTCTTGTTCTCTGCTTATAACCAACTGCGCATTTTTCACTACAGCTTCCCCAAGCTCCCCATGAGTTGACCTACAAAAAAAGCACAAAATTTCATCTCACATTATGGGGTGCCCGGCACATGCTTTTTTTGCGTCCTTTAACACACACTGTTGCATATTGTGAAATTTGAAATCAAATTTGAATGCTTCAGCACAGTGCGACAATCTTCGGTCCTTTGTACAGCTGTCACTACATCCTTGGAATCATTCGTTAGGGGCACAGTTTTCATATAAATAGCATGTATTAAAATGGCGTCATTGCTAAGTCCGAACGGTGTTGAGACTGAACGCCACTACCAACATCATCTAACATTCTCACTCTAACATATTAATAGTTTCTAATTTCAATTTTGGAACTGCATGCTTGGCTCTTTAGAGGCTCGCACCCGTCTATAGTTCGCTCCTCGTGATTTAGCCAACTCAACGCTCGCGTCGAACATATTTATTTTTTCTCTTGGGGTGGTTTTCTTTACAATTTTATCCCGATATAAAATGAAATCTAATCTTATTTTCCTTGACGAGTACTGTAAAACCTCTTTCCAAAAAAAAGTTACCTTACGACTGAGGAAACGCACAGCTTTCAACAGTCTCTCGAATCGTTATCCTATGATAGGACGCAGCTTTGAAGTGCTAAGTGTTAAGAGTCCATTGCTTTTGTCAAATTTTCACTTCTGTCTATTGTTACTAATCTAGATAGTCGTTTATTATCTATTCTTCGTCTAATCTCCTTATTTTAAAAACTACGTCTATCCCATCTCTCCCGCAGTGCCAGGCCTAACGGTGATGTTTTGAAAAACGCCTGTGACATATGAAGCCTCCTAACCCAAGGAGACTATACGGAGTTAATTATGTTCTGGAACTTGAAGATGTAGAAATGCCCAGTCATAAAGGATTTTGACATTCCTGTAGGATACTTGGAGGAAACAGCGTAAAAACATGGTTAGGGAAGGAAGGTAGTTTGTACTTCCTCAGTTCTAATGCATGACACTTCATAACCTCTCTCTACAATATTCGCAATGGATAAGACATGCAATCGCTCGCAGTGCAATTGTACGATCTCGAGTGCCAGTCCCACTCAAACCTGAAATTCATCCCTAGCATTCTTTCAGTCTCGCAAATATTTTTCTAGCTCATAACAACCTACCACACAATCTCTGTTGTCCCTATAATCAGTACACTGCCGTCTCTCAGACCTTGTTCCGCATGTTTTGCCGCGGCATACCGCTTGTGTGATAATACTGCGTTGTCGGGTAGACCATCCGCTTCCACAGCCGTTACTGCAAAGCGACCAGGCCGACCAAGACGACATCACACAGTCTCTGTTGTTGTATTGAGAACAGGAAGTTGTCTGCTGCAAAGATGGGCAAGATTTACCATTACAGTACTGTTGAACCGTAACTCGGCGCGTTCGTGTCTTCGATCCTGAAAACCAAAAAGACAAGTTAAGGCCTTGAATACCAGATTTTTTAACAATTTGGTCTTGAAATTTAAAGCTGGTTTAGATCAGGGTAACCTCCTCTAAGAGAAGCTGTTATGATCACAAACTTTGATCCTTGATAAACCGATTTCTTATGTGCAACTTATGAACAAATGCAACGAATTGTGTGAACTAATGTAACGCAAATCTAAACGAAAGAGCTTACGCAATCAATGGGAAATATTTCGTTTCCTTGGACTTGCAGTCCCGCTTACGTTTGGAATTCAGACGGTCGAATTGCGGTTCGCGGACACAAATGTAACCGAAAGATAAAGAACACTTGTTTCACAATAGCATAGTTGCTGTTAAGCTGGTTCATCTTTTCCTGGAGTTGCGTCTTGGGTATGGATGCCTTTGTTGTCGCTCTTGGACTTTGCACTCGACGGAGCTAATTCAGTTGAGGTCATGGACAGGCGGCTTTTACAAGAGATGTACTGTGGATGGCTTTGGAAGAGACGGAAAGTTCCTATGACTTTATTCTAAGACAACGTACTTTCGTACATCTAAAAACCCACCTGCACCACAAGTGGTAGAGCAATGACCCCACCCAGTCCACGACGACACCACGCAGTTCACTGGGCAGCAACTATGGGTGCAAGAGCGCGTTTGCCTTGACGCGGGGCACGCAGAGCTGCAGTAAGGTCTGGTGACTATAGAGCGACTCCGAGATTGAGTTCCAGCACCACATTTACCATTGGTTGGCGTACATGAAGTCCACGAGCCCCAGGAACTCATCTAAAAAAGAAAGAGAATACAGTGAAGTGATATCAATGTCAACGGTTTGAAATGACAAGGGGTAATATCTTAATGTACTGTGGTTGTTCTGGTGAAGGTAGTTTCTTAACTGAGAAGGATTCTGTTGATGAGAGGCTTTGTAATGACCGACAGCGACCAACCTCGTTCCGAGGGCTCTTTCGCTGAGGGAAGGGCGGGCGAAGCCCTGGAAAGGAGATTGGGCAGAGTCGACGATAATGATGATGATGACCAGTTAGCTCGCTGGAAGAGAAATGGACTTTGGTGCGGGAGGTCGTGGATTCGAGAGACACTCGAGAGAGTGTTCCCTTTGTAATGACATCTGCAACTGGTTAGATTGGTTGGTCTTCTGGGATAAGAATAATAAACCGAAGGCCCCGTCTCACATCACTTGTGTGGGACGTTAAAGAACCCTCACGCTGATCGAGGAGAGTAGTAGTAGTGGTAGTCTCTCAACCACTCTGTCCTGCTCTGGGAACCTGTGAATTCTACTTGTTATTCAGTTAAGATCATGTAAACTGCGTGGGTTCCATTTGCGTTAAAATCACCAAAAAAGTGTTGTACATTGGCCCTGAAAAGCCTCTAAAGGACTTCCTTCCTTCCTTCATTATTCATTCAAACTAGTTCTGAAGAGATACAAATAGCCGAAATACCTTGCATGGTATGGGCACAGGAGTACATCGCGATGTTTCAGTCAGAGGAGGACATGCGGAACCACCGCAACTGGGATTACGAGTAACACGTCTTGTTCTTCTCTTTGTACCACTGTTCACACTGCATCGACCGGTCGGAGCGGAGCAAGATCCCCAGGATGTCCAACCGCTGACCTGTTAATAACAAGCAGGCGAGGCCAAAGAATCGCTTTGACACGTGGAAGTTTAGTCATACGAGAACGAATTGACTGGAAATCAGGAAACATTAGGGAGCTCCAGCACGAGACGCATTTGAGCCTGGGACGGAAACCGGAAGTGAACAAGCTAAAAATAAAATATTCTTAGCATTATAAATGTGGCAGTGTCAAGACAAGTTAAAAGGGAAAAGTCTCACTTCCGGTTGCCGTTCGTTGAAGGTTAAGAAATTCAATGTGTATGTTCACAATCACAAGTTTTCATCCTGTCTCTCTAAAACAAAATCATCGAGCGAGGGAGAAGTGAAAACTATTATGCTAGACAGCACAAAAGAAATTATTGCCAAAAAAAAAAAACACGTTCCTGCCACCTATACGAGATCAGTATAATCGACGTAATTCTTCGTTTTGCGGTCAATTAATACTGATAGGTATACTGATGCCTACCAGGCAGTCCCTTCGGCAACAAGGTCCACGGCAAGATTTGATCTCCCTAAGTGTTGGACATGGTGTACCTCTACAAGACGCTTGGGTCCTGACTGTCCTGGTCCGCACTTGGTAGCCATTTCTCTCGCAAGCCGCATTACAGCTTCCCCAGCTCGACCAACTGTTCACAACACAATTTACGGGGCAGCATCTGAGGAAAAGAATAATCACAATATTTTAAAACTATGATGCGTAGTACCAAACCAAGAAACGCTATGTACATGGAAGAACAATCTTCTCTAGAGTTTGTTGGCTTTCTGTGGGGATCACTTTTCCCCATCTGTCGCCTTTTCTTAATGAAGTTCTGTTAGGATGTTTTTAGTATCCGGCGTGGAACAATTCTCCACTACATGGTCGACGTAGCGAGCAAATTCCGTCCCGTGCGAAACCTTGTTTCGATCTGTTTAGCGCGCAGGAGACACAGACAAACTCAACCTTCTTTTATCTTTCGACGCGGAAAATTGCCACTGTCAACTTTGATATTTGTTCAAGTATGTTCGTGTGTTAAGCTTTGAGGAAATGCACTTGGAAAGTTGAAGAGCACTCAAGAAGTGGGATGCGCTTCACTCTACTCAGAAAATTTTTCTCTTGTTCTCCGAATTTTGTGTTTCAAGTGCATTATGACTTGAATCATGAGCCCGCAATTGTTGGTGTAGTAGTTTGATTGACAGACTCATCCAACACCACTTGCAGCGAACATGAAATTTGTGAAGTTCATTGTTTAAATAACTCATCCAAACACATAGCACATTGTACTAATGTAACACTTTTCACTCGATATTTGGAGAGATAGACGACTGCAAACTTCTTGAAATCGCTTTCTTTAACACTTTTAAGGTATTCAAAACTAAACACCGTTTTAAAGCCATGAACACCAATTCCAAAATGCGTTTCTTTCTTCACGACCACTTAAAGTAATGATTCCGCCCTTTGCATGACATAAACGCTGACATTAAATCCTTCCCAAAAAAGACCATTGGGAATTATTTTCCTTGCTGTGAATTTAACCATTAGCACAAACAAGTAAAGCCAAAAAAGACTTTGACTGTGTTTTTGCACCCAGACTGAGTCGCGGTATAGGAAAGGCATGGAATTTACAAAACGGTAACTTGGAAATGTTCCACGAGGACAATGGATACTTCTTTTAACAAGCTGTTATAACGATAATTCAGCAAAAGTTTAGTTTGTGATCGTTTGCTTTGTCGCAATTTGCGTGCGTGATATACGGCAGAAGAAAGTGGAGATCAAGGAAGTAGTGATAATGTAGCTTTCATGCTTTATGGCGAATAATATAGATTTTACTCTAGCACGCATTAAAAGGATAAGAAAATATAACACGGACCCGCTATCCAAACTAAACATCTCAAAAACGATGATAACTTGCACGTGACTTATATCACCTAGAAAGTCGTGTAGCGATTGCCAACGGGTTACAAATCCATTTTCTTGCATTAGTTGCGTGGTCGATAATTTTTTAACCCTTTCGTAATATTGAAGTGCTTACATGATGAGACTGTACGGAGACTAAGTTTCCTCCTGAAACGTTCGTTCAACTGAACGGCGTCATTTGAAACGTGAGCGAATTAAACATTACAGTTTAAAAATAGCCCCCATGCGTGATGCCGTCTCACTAGCTAATTCCACCACTAAGCCTTGAATTGGAAAATCAAACTTGTAAATTTTAGCATGAGCTAAATCCCAAAGGAGCTAACTTGTAAAGAATAATTTTGCGCGAACGAGGCTTGGTGGTGAAATTAGCTAGTCAGACGTCATCACGCATAAGGTCTATTGCTGCAGATTGCATCAGTAAAACCGCATAACACGTGTAGTGCGTTTTTGTGTAGAAATCCCACAGCCGCTACGCGAAGACGAAGCATTCCAACTCCATTGGCAGTTGATAGGACAGCACTGCGTGTTGGAAAACCTGGTTTGTCTCAAAATGAGAAGAGCCACAAAGAGCGAAGAGAGTTTCATAGTGATCAGAGGATGGAACTACAGACCGGACATAGGCGGGGGATTTGAACTCAGATCAGTTTTTCTGTTCAAATACCCGGCCCCAGGGAAGTCATCCTGGGTCAAAAAAGTGCAAATTCCCCTCCCCCGGGGCATTATCCTGGGGCAACATCCACGAACTCCTGCCATTCGTCTTCGAATTGCTGAACCAAGATTTTGTCGTCAATATCAATTTTGAATTCTGTTTTTCAACGTATTGATAAAACTCTCATCAACTACCAGAGCCTTACGGCTCTCGCCGTACTGGACAAGATCCCAAATAGTAAATTTAATTAAATACATTTATTTAATATGCTTCTGAATTCAAGCAAGCCTCCCCGAGTTCTCTCGCCCACCGAGTTGTCTCGCCCACCTCATGTAAACGGTTGACAGAATTTTTGAATTTTTTTCACGAATCTTTGATTCCACGTTTCGATTTTGGTTCGATTTTTTTCCTATCTTTCCCATTGTGCCCTCAGTGAGGTATTATATTGTGAAACTCTTAGACGTTTGCAGTTCGTAGAGTCATTCGTGCACCATTTTGTGTTGCTTGGTAAACTGTTGACCTTGTACCACCACTTGAGAATTTCCAAATAAGGCAAACCATGTGCGACACGCTCATTGTCTCGTTCTCAAACATGGCGACGAATGACCAAGCGATTGTGAATCCACCTGCATCTTTTAGATCCGCTGTGTGGAAATATTACGGTTTTTCGGGTAAAGACGGTACAACAGACAAGTCTAAAACTATCTGCAAAATTTGCTCAGCAACTTTCAAGTATTGTGCCGGCCCAACTTCAAGCATGAGCGCACTCTTAAAACGTCAACACAGCATTGATGGCACTGATGGAAAGTCAGAAGTGTTGGGACTCAAAGACGGTAAAAACTTCACCGGGTACGAAAAACAGTACTGGAACACGACAGTTAAAAATTCAGGATGTTATGAAGAATAAGTTGCCGCGGTCAGGCAACAGGGCAACTGCGATAACGAAGTCTATCGGACTTTTCATTGCAAAGGACATGAGGCCCTATTCAGTTCTGTATCATGTTGTAAGAATAGATCATTTTACAGTTGTAGCTAAGTTACCTGACCTAAGAATGGAAGCGAGGCTGCCAGTGACCCTGTTTTGATACAAACTTCCGTGCTTTTGTAATGTTAATATGGACTAATTGGAATTACAACAACACAATTTACATGATACTGAAAAGCAGTGGGGGCTGTATCAATGCAAGGTCACCGGCAGCCTCGCAGCCATTCATAGGCTAGGTCGCTGAGCAAAAAGCTGTAAACAGTAGATGGGCTCCTTAAAACATTAATGTTTTGCATAATCGAATCGAAATCGAAAGCCAATAATCGAAATTGAATCGAATCACAAGGAATATGAATCGTTACACCCCTAAAACTAAACATTTTTAAAGTTAAGTGCTCACATCACTTGGCTTCTATTAACGATTGTGCTTTCGGAAAATTTACCCTTCATCTTAATCTGTCAGTTTTACATATCTTCAAATAAAAAGAAAAGAATAATGCGATTCTCTACCACATTTTAATGACTTATATTCGAATCAGTCCAAGACACGGCACTGCGGCTGAATACACTTTTCATTCAGATCAATCTAAAACACAACTTAGCAATAGCACGCAGCTAAGACAGATACTTTTATATGGCGGTTTCCCTTACCGAGGTTAAAGTGTAAAAAGTATTTTTCATTGACGGTCAGTGGTCCAGGTTGTTTTTTTCAAACCTCTCCCCAAAAAGAATAATGAAAATAGAGATTGTTCATAAAATCACTCCAATGAGTTTTGTAGAACCTTAAATACTTGTCCGAAACTTTGAATGGAGTAATCTTGTACCTCTTCCAGACTACTCTTTTCATTGGTCCCTGTGACTTGTAGCTTCATCTATTGTTTCGTTCTCCAATCACAGACCGCGTCTGGAAAGCTACAGAGTCTTATTTCATATCTATGAGCGGAGGTTTAATTTCCGAAGTGCCAGGACTTAATCGCTGCTGCCAGAATATTTCATATCTTGGTACTTATCGGTCTCGGGAATCACTAATCTTCAAGATAGTTCTAGTTTGAGATGGACGCCGGTTCGAGTTAGTGTTAATGTAGAGCTGTTGTTTTTGTTCATACAATCCATTGTTAGTGTTGACTTCAAACTCCTTCCTAGGGCTTTTCTCCGCCAAGTTTGGCGGGCGCCCGCCTGACTATCAGCGGAGAAAAAGCTGTGGAAAGGAGGAAGGTTTTAGCAGCCTTATAACTCAAATCATGAATTCAAGGGATAAGTTGGTTGATACTTAACATTTTTGGCTCTTTTGTTGCCGGCTCCTCCTGACAAAATAAGGAGTGAGCGTTCTCAAAAATAACAGATCGGGAAAGTATGACCAAACTGGCTCACCTTTAGTCCAATCATAAAGCGCTTATGAAAGAACAATTTAATAGATAGTCCTAATTCCGCACCATTTATACGCTTTTATCAATACATTGGAAAACGACTTAGTGAGCAATAACCCCTACAACTGCGTTAATCGCGAGAGCAATCTTTTGAAACTCGCAAGACAGGTTGACATAGGCAAGTCGAGTCCTGAAACTGAATCCCCTAAATTGACACTCTTATTTGTATTAAAATAAATGTCTTTATCATCCGATGTATTTTTTCTTCCTTTTCATTGGCCGAGAGCCCACCGCATGACCTACAAATAAGTGTTTAGCTGCAAATAATACGCCCATGCGTAATTAAAACCACGCTCTTGTGTGAAAATAGCAGTTTGCTTTCCTGAGCTTTCAGAAAGTGATTGTTGGGAATTGTGAAAAAACAAACTCAGTCATCGAATCTTAAAACAATTATTGAACTTGGTTATCTTAAAATATCCTGATTTGTCAGTGTCTCACAGATCAACTATTTGCCTCAGCCTTCGGCTTCGGCAACTGAATAATTGATTTGCTCGCCATTGACAAATCACGATATTTTGCTCAACCTCGCCAAAATTTGAAGTGCGGGCTATAAACGAAAGAAAGAAATGATCCTCTCTCTTATCTCATTTCTCCCAATTTCACTTATTTGTGCGGTTCGTTTGAAAAAGCACAGCTGGACTTTTAGCCAAACACAGACCAGCACAACCAGCTTTGAAAAATCAATACTAAAGGAAGTATTATTTTCTTTGAAAACGTAAGACATCACCTTGTTGAATATAGAAAATGCTGAGAAAGTGAATCATTAAGGCGAACAAAACTCGACGATGCTCTTAAAGCTTTGCATAAAAAATTAAAATAACCTTATACAACTTTGCTCTCCTTACCCCAGAAACACACTGTACCTCATTTAAAATTAAGGCCAGGTATTACAATTATTGAGAAAACAAGGAACTATAATGACCAACTTACACCCCAGTGTTACATCTTCGCGTCTGAGTCCGAGTTCTTGGACAACTGGTTCCACCACAACTAGGGTTTCGCAGAATTCTCATTGTTCGACGTTGCGTCGACATTCCGCAGCCTGAACAAGAGCTCCAGGAATTCCACGTATACGAGCAACTTACGGGACAGCATCTATTGTAACAGTGCACATATCTCCTTCTTTGAGAGCTCCAAGAAGATGGACAACTTGTTCCACCACACCTCGGATAGGTTTGAATACCCCTTTGCTGGAGAACTGTTCCATATCCACAAGTTCGGGAGCATGATCCGGCGTTTGTCCACGCACTCTGAAGAACGCAATTTTGTCTTGAACATGTGCGGCGCCTGCAACAGCCCCACGATCCCGGCGGACGCATTAAAAGAATCAAAGACGCGAAAAGAACCAAAAACGCGTAAAACGGTTTCTTCATGATAAACTGTTAACGAACGATATGAAGTGCGGAACGGAATAGGAAGTTAAATTGTTTTTCCTGAACTCGATACTCTTTATTTTACTTTCACGTTTAAACATGCCCCCACCTATGATCTTACGGTTCAAATTTGACGTAAGATTAAGGATTGCCTCAGGATACCATAGGGTTCAAACATACGAAAATTCTTCGTGCGCTGGGGTTTGTACACTCACTGTAACTCAGACAACAACTGTAACGAGACCAACAATTTCTCTTCGGAGCATTCTTACATTCGACAAGGCTCCCCAAACACGGCTAATGAGACTCAAGTACGCTGGGACCTTTATTATCAGTGGGAATTTAGTTTGCGAAATTAATTAATGGCATTGGGGTAAAATTTCAGTGAAACTGATATTTTGGAATGAATATGAAATAAAGAAGTTTAATATACTGTTGTTGTTGTTGTTGTACTCAGTATTATTTCAGCTTTTTTATTTAAAAGCACTGGTAAACTTAGCATAACAGTAAGCTTTAGTTTTTACCCCGATTAAATCCAAATAAGAATGGCAAAAAGAAGCTCAAACTTTTAAACCCTCATGAACTTGTAAGCCATACATAATCGCATGTAAACTGGATGTCATTCTTGATTAAGTTTTTGATTTCACTAAGTATACAAGATTAGATAAATACCAAGCGAATGTCGTAAACTTCCGCGAGATTTGCGTAAAGAGATGGTTTGCAACCAATCTCTGAACACACGGATAACAATGCTGCAATGCACAATTGCTGGTGGCGGCGATGACCTAACCTGAAAAACCACCTGTAGGGAGCTTAACCAAAGACAATGGCGTTGTCTATTTCTATGTCGTTCGGCGTGGGAAGTATGTGTCAAGATTCTAGGAATAAAATTGGCATGAACATTGAGGGTGTTTGGGAGAAAATTGAATATTTATCGTCAAATGCTTCATTTTTTTAGTATCCTCCACACAACCTCAAATTTGGTCATTTCACATCGTTGTCTGCGTTGTGAGGACACGAACGGCAAACAAATGCACCAAAATGTAAAACGCACGTGCTGGACGTGTAGAGCTATTGATTTTTTTTCTCGTCAATTAAGGCTATTGTATTATGACCCTCTCATAGTTGTCGTCGCCCTCGCTGCTTACTTAGCTCCCTAATAATTTTCGGCCGACCACCAACACAAGTTTTACGCGAAAAACAATACTGCCATAAGTGTTGCGACAAGTTACAGAGATTACGTTCGACAAACAAGATTCTGGTTGTTAAATAGTGGAGTAAATCGTTTTACCAAGGCACAGGATTTGCGAAATAGCGGAATGTTTGCTTTCTTGCGCAAGAGTACTCTATGTCTTTTGATATTTGTATAGGTAATCACATGAGGCCGAGTACTATTAAGAATTAATTGCACGAGTGTTTTGGAAATCTTCCAGAGCTAGATTAAGAAAAAAATGCCCTTTGTCTCAGCCAACCAGCGCTCAGTAATTTTGCCCTTTATTGATAAGATCAGTAATCGTTTGATTCAGCGCGTTCCATCCCTTTCCAACTGACGACAAAAGGATGATATGACTTTTCTCATCTTCGAATGATTTTATAAAATTCGTATTACTTACAAAAGTGACCTCAAGAGGTCATTAAAGGACTACCTTAATGTTGTTAGCTTCAATATAAATGTAAATTTCTACCAAATTTAACAGGAAATTTATATAATTAGAGAACAAACAAATGATAATGAGATAATGGACCGTTTATTAAAATACACTTCGCGGTCCGTAGACTGAATTGTGTGTACAAATAAATAA
>NC_090884.1:633305-673305 GCF_036669925.1 Montipora capricornis | reverse complement strand
CTTGTGCCCATCGCTACACCATTAATTTGTTTGTAATAGTTGCCGGCGAATGAAAAACAATTAAGCGTTAAAACTAGTTCGGCAAGGCGGAGGAGCGTTTCCGAGCTAGGTTCTTTGACAGTGCGTTGATCGAAAAAGTGTTTAAGTGCTTGAAGACCTTCGCTATTAGGAATGACTGTGTATAGAGATGTAATGTCCATGGTGAAAATAAGTTTGTCTTGGCCGGAGAAATTGAAATCGCGGAAAATTTGTAGTGCGTGTGTACTGTCTTTAATGTATGATGGCAAAGATTTGACGATAGGCGTCATAATCCTGTCTAAGTAGCTAGAAATGAGTTCGGTGGGGCAACTACAGGCAGA
Source organism: Montipora capricornis (assembly GCF_036669925.1). Taxonomy (NCBI): domain Eukaryota; kingdom Metazoa; phylum Cnidaria; class Anthozoa; order Scleractinia; family Acroporidae; genus Montipora; species Montipora capricornis. The sequence continues at coordinate 672,946 of NC_090884.1, read as the reverse complement.
AACGATAGGGCGACCTGGGTTGTTGGGTTTGTGAATTTTAGGCAAGAAGTAAATGCACGAAGTTCTAGGGGTGTTGATGATGAGATTAGTGGCAGTGTCCGGTAATTCTTGATTAACTATAAGATTTTGAATGGTGTCTTTGACAAGTTTTTGATTGTTGGAAGTGAGATCTTTAGGGATTTTGGCATAAAACGAGGTATCCGAAAGTTGCCGCAAAGCTTCTTTTTGGTAAAGGTCGGACCGCCAAACAACTACCGCGCCGCCTTTGTCGGCCGATTTGACAACTATGTCGTTGCGTTTACTAAGATTTTTAAGCGCCGCCCACTCTTCCGAGGAAAGGTTAGAAAATTTAGTGTTGCGATTGAATTTAAGTTTGTGAATGTCGTGACGGCATTTTTTGGTGAAAAAATCTAAAGAGGCAAATTGTCCCTCTGGGGGAGTCCATTTGGATTTGCGAACTAGAAGTGTTTCAAAAATATCTTTATTAGAAGTGTCCGAATCAGGCTCTTTGTCGTGAAAAAAGGCGTGTTTAGGTGGATATCTGGTTTGTCGTGGAAGCTGTTGGAGTTTGAAATGCGGAGTTCAGCATCTTTGTGGGCTTAATTTTATGTTACGTACGATCATTTTCAGATTTTCGCTTGTCTTACGTAGAATAAACCCGTGGAGACTGGCTAGGGACTGGTTTCCCCCTCAGTTTAAAGTTATTTCTGGTCCAAACGTCGAGGGTGCGCAAAAAACAAGAGAGAACGAACGCCCCACCCACTTTTTTGCCCAGTCCTCCCCTCCCTAGCTCATTGGAGGTCACGCGATTTTCCAGCGCGAGTTGTACCAGGCACTTTTGACTGTTTTATATAATCTCTTAATCTGATCGACATGCACGGGCAAAGCCACTTTGAGGTGGACAGAAATACTTTGCACGCAAGTGTCAAATAGAATCCAAAAAAAGATATATTTGAGAGATTTGCCAACTCCGTGTAAACCATTTCTTAAGCAGTTCTCGATTGAGTTCTGAGATCAGCTTCCACCTTGTGTAAACTACTCAAAAAATAGAGAAATTTAGAATGGTGTTTCGGTAAACGGCATAGAACAGACTCAACTGAACTTGCATTATATTACTTCACTTCTTGCTTGTTGGCGCTAGATATCGAACAATTATCTAAGCAGAGGAGCGACATAATTTAGAAAGAGAATTTTCGTGCTTTTATCACAAGAGCTGCAGCCTGCCGTTTACCGGTGTCGATTCACGTAAAAGCGATGCTGATGGTAAGTTGCAATACTCGAGATCGTTTCCATATGTCCTTGAGAATACTGTTGCATCGTTCAGCAGGAAACGCTTTAAAATTCTCCGCATATAAAAAAAAAGCACAAAAATTTGTTTGATTGCAGGAGTCATTATCTCTCGGTATTTGTTTAGCCGTGGTTTTTAAAAGACGGAAACGTCAACTAGAGAGAGAAGATGAGATAACTTCATTCTTCATTTCTCTCCCCTCCCTTCCCCTCTCGAATGACCAAGTAGTCGTTCCCTCCCCTCCCTTTTTATCCCTGAAATCCATGCGTTGATTGCGTGACTATTTCAGTCAAGAAACGATATAAACCTGTAATTGTTGACGCTGATGAAAGTGGGTTATTGACAGCCGTGCACGAAGTCTCTTATCTTTACCTCACTCGAATGCTAATTGGCTCTTTAAATAGGGGCGGTAGACCCTTGCATTACCAGAAAGAGCTATTAGTGCCGTATGCTTTCTTTATTATAGTTTCTAGTAAGTCCGATCTCAAGGATCTTAGAATTCTGTTGAATCTTAGAATTCTGTCGTGCATCATCTACTTGACTAGTACTGAAAAAAGGTCATATTACCTCAAATTGTAGTTCAAGAACACCTACTAATTCCAAATCCCAATGACCTCACTCTTTTTCACAAACGTGTTCCTCGAGTGCTCTTGATTTCCGCCAGGGGAACGTCATTGATTTTACGAAAACCTCCTTTATGCCTTTTTGTGTCTGTTTATATAAACTAACTTAATGTATAACTTTACATCTCGGCAAAGAAGTTTACAATAACTGATTACAGCCATTTTGAAAATAAATGTTAACAGCTAAAAGGCACCGCAACTTCACTATGACCCCGCGCCGACTTGAGCGAGTTTTCCTTGGACAATCAGTTTAGCACATGCTCGTTTGAGTGAATGTGGGTCCTAAAGATCGACAAAGACCCCAAGCATTTGCACTGATCGGCCACTAAAAACTCATTTCACCAAAACAAGTTGCTTTATTAATACAAATGCAAAACGTTTAGTTGAGGTAGACTCAGCTACTAGTTCTTTACTTCTCGGGGAAGGAAATAGATCATTTGTCAGTCTCAAATCCACAAAATCATAGACCGGAAAAGAATTGTGTTTGCCTCAAAATATTGAGAAGCTGTGACGGTGTTATGCGATGAACTCGACAAGTTGTTTTTCTTTACAAGAGGATTGAGAACACGGGGCACGACGGAAACGATCTTTGTTATAACTGAACTCATGTGCACCAATCTTACCATAGGCAGCCCAAGCTCGCGTCACTACAGAGAGCCGTTGAGAATTTAAACGAGTTATAAGTCTGTATGGGAAATAAAATACAGTCGATTGTGAAGCCTAAAAAATGCTCAGTTTAACGTTCATTCAATAAAATGAATCAAAATGACTCACCTCTGGTGTATTCTTGTGCCTTTTGGAGTTTATTTCACAGTTTCGGGAAGTCCGTGTTTTCAATGTTCTAAGACGAAGTCAAGGCTGCACACTAAGATTTCGACCGTTGTCAGCTCTGAGGCGGTTTGCGACTCGAAAATCCATCCCAGCAAAGATTTTTTCACGCAAAGCTAAAGCCACATCATTTGCGAACCTCCGTGAATGTTTCGTGGTCAAAAAACCCCACGCACTTGGCTGGAAATGAGCATTTTCTGCTTCGATTTTCACGATAGCTGATGAATTTAACTGCTACTGATCGCCGCACAAGACACGGAACTTGGGTCCGAGGTCAAATTAACTCCACCCGATGAGGTACAGTCATTACAACACTTACCCCATCCCCACAGCGGCTTCTCGTAACCATGGAGCTCTTCGAGAAGCCCCTGTGGGGATGGGGTAAGTGTTGTAATGACTGTACCTCATCGGGTGGAGTTAATTTGACCTCGGACCCAAGCTCCGTGTCTTGTGCGGCGATCAGTAGCAGCTAAATTCATCAGCTATTGGCTGGCGCATACTGCATACTGCAACGCCGTGAAAAGTTTGAACATGACATTTGTTCATCTCGAATGGCAAATTTTTTGTTGTCAGGAAAAAGATACGGTCCGATCCGCACTAGGAGACAAAATTGCAATTGTCTGTGACAAAATCCGAGGACAAGTTTTGTGCCATCTGTTTCATCTGCATTCCTTGTGGTGAAAGTCGTCAAATTCTAATTTTAAAAACCTACTTTCGCAACACACGCGAGAAACAACCGAGACGCTAAATTTACACAGTTAAAAGCTTTTTTGTCAGATCACTGACAAGATGAACACCATTTTGTTTATTTAAACGATTTTGTCCAGTTTTTACCCGGGACAAATTTTGTCGGTGGTGCGTCTGAAGATTTTTCCGCTTCGGCCAAATTTGTCAAGTCGCGACAAACCAGGCACACTTGCAGCGCGTTGGATGATGATAGAAAACTTGTCTAAATAAACAACCTTTTTGCCAGTGTGGTCGGCCCGTAGCGCTGTATCCTCGAGCATACGGAGGGGGTGGGAATAAAACGGATTTTATTGTTGAAATTCTGCTCAATTTTGTAAAAGATTTACCGGATCACATATTTTGTGACAATTTAAGAAGTCTTGTTTATTTACATTCAATTGACTACAGCACACAAGGGTAATAACACTGAATACGAATGCTCATATTCTTTACTTCAGTAGAGTGTGTAGCCTGCTAACCAGGGTCCCTCACCTCACGGTGAACACACTTCACGCCGGGAGAGGACAAAACGCGGAGCCCTACTCCATGGAGTACCCTATGGAGTACCTGATGAAGTACCCCTAAAAATCATTTATTGGTCAAATTAGATACTTTATCAACATAGTAAGGCATTTAGATGCACATTCCTTTATCATTTCGAACTTTCCAGCTCTCCGATTGTTACAGTTCGATGCAGTTCTCAAGTTGACCGCCATCTTGAAATTTTGTAGGTACCTCATGTATCCCTTATTGTAGTGTATTTAATTTTTTGTATATTGAGACAAATATTCACTCCAGTATACCGATAAAGACCCGTGTATGTATGCCCATAATATACCCATGTATGCCCTTGTAGTGTACAGTGTTCATACTGATGAAATTACTGTGTACAAATAAAGTTTTCCATTCCATTCCATAAGGGTATTTTATATGAGCACACACGGGCTTGAAGTCACTATAATACATGAAATACCTACGAAACTCCAAGATGGACACCAATTCGTGAACTGCATCGAAGTGTAACAATCGGAGAGCTGGAGAGCTGGAAAGCTGGAAATAAATAAAGGTATGTACAGCTAAATACCTCAACCATGTTGATAAAGTATTTAATTCGACCAATAAATGATTTTTAGGCTACTCCATTTAGGTACTCCATAGGGTACTCTATGGAGTAGGGCTCCCCGTTTTGTCCTCTCCCCTTCACACCCACTATTTTTCATATGCTGGTCAGGAAAACAGAACAAAACGTTACAGGAAATTCATGTATTTTGGTTTTGATTTCAGATTTTACAGCTTCTTCTTAAAGCACATTTGCAGCAGCTAGCAAATAAAAAGAACTGCTTTTTTATTGAACCTTGGAATGCTGAATGTCAGGCTTTTTGGTGTTCTGCTCACAAAGGCACCACAAATAGTCGTCTACTTTCACTCTCAATCCCTTCCGCCATACACTGCACGTCAGCATTCACTGCCGATCGGCATACTAGTACGTGAGAAGTTACAAATATTTGGCCTTTTATGCTCTCGTGCGACCGAAGTTAATATGTATCGTTTTTCAAGGTCTATTTCACCTCAGAAAAAGACATCAGCTGCAAAGGTTAATTTAGTTATATTAGTTATGTTGAACTGAGTACGTTTACCTGATCTAAATTTCACTCATGTAGCTTTTTTATTGTTGACAGTTGTAAGCTAAGATCGTCTTAAAGTAACGCAATCTTCTAAAAATGCACCTCATGATCTCGAAAACGAGCACGGTGACCCCCCTTTTTTTGCCTTTTTGGCAAAAGTAGATCATTACCTTTCTGCGCGGCAAGTTTAAAAAAAATCTGTACTTGGGAACGTTTTGGGCGCGAACGTCCTTAAATGGCCCAAATCAAAGAACTTTTATATGCGTTGCTCATAATATATGCAGTGAGAATATTCCTGAAGTGATGTGTCTAATTGCGTGCCGTGTAGCAATTTTGAAATGTATCCAATCAGATTGTTACGATAAGCAATGCGAATTTCCATAGCAAAAAGCAAACGGTCGAAAAGGCTGTCGGTTGAAAGTAGGCCTTTAATTAAGAAATTATTTGCCTGTTGTGCGTGCATTAATTAAATCGCGAGACATAAGGTGCGGTTATACGGGGCACTTTTACCGCGGTAAATGACCCTTTTACCACGGGAAACTGCATTTAGTGTGTGTGACCGATATTTCCCAAGGTAAATTTCCCGTGGTAATTTCCATGGATACATCAAAAAGATGAGACGAGGCGCCACAGACATTTAACGTGGTGAGCTGGAAGGATGTTTTGATTCCCGAGGTACAAGAGCCAATCACGATGCTGATGAAGTTGTGATTAAATTTCCCGCCAATGGATTGCGTGAGATTTCTTTTTACCTCGATAATCTTCGTAATGTGTGATCGCTGGTAAACACGGTATACTAAAACCCAAGTGTGAGGCACCGCGGGATAATTTACCATGCGAATGGCACGTACCATGGTGTGTGTAACCGCACCTCCACCATGCCCAACATTGAAGTACATGACAGTCAGCGGTTTCTCCTTGACTGGGACAAAATCTGTCAGCATACGTGACATACTATGCTACGCCCTACGTGGCAAAATATCAAGTCCGCTAAAAAATAAAACAACTTGCACAATTAACACTCAAGTTGACAACAATTAGCATCAAAAATTTGGTTTTATCAAGGGAGTTGATAATGTAAATTGGCCACCGTACAGAGATTCTAAAAGCTGACGTTTCGAGCGTTAGCCCTTCGTCAGAGCGAATCGATTCGCTGTAAAGTAGTGTTAGGCCGCATTCGAACTTGCAATCATTACTCCAAATACTACTGAAGGACAACAACTAACGATTACCTGAAAATAATCAATTTACCCCATCCGCGGGAAAATTTAAAACAGGTTTTTCTTTTAGCTGCCTTCCAGTATAATGAAATTTTTTTCATCGTGAAACAATGAAGCAGCAGAAGTGAAAATACTTATCTTGCTTATTACACAGCCAAAATCTGTAGATATATCAGCCGCTTAACAGCCGTCCATCAATTCTTCACGGGGCCGATTTTTTAGCTCAGATGCGGCGCGATAAGCTTTCAGAGGCCGGTGCAAACGCGGAAACAATTGCCGAGGAAACAACAAGTTTTGGAAGAAATATTAGGGAGCTTAAGCACTCGCGTTTTTGAGACCCGGACGGCAACCGGAATAGAACATTTCGCGTGCCAGGGCAGTGGTATCTCGCAGATTTTTTGACTAATCATCTCTAATGAACAAAAGATATACTTAGCAATGCAAATGTGGTTGTGTGAAGACAAGTTAAAAGGGAAAACAGCTCACTTCCGGTCGCCGTCCGCGTCTCAAAAACGCGCGTGCTTAAGCTCCCTATTGTCTCCGGGTAGCCTCTCACGCAGACACTCTCAGGGATTCGTCACGCGTTCCTGGAACGCGTGGCGAATCCCTTAGAGTGTCTGCGTGGGAGACTAGTCTCCGGGGTGAAAACCAAAACCAATAAAGATTGAAAGTTTGGCCAGACAATGTTGCTGTGTATCACTGCATACAGCGTTTTTTAAAGGCACGTTCATCATTTGTTTATGAAAGCTAGACGAAAGAAATTAAAGCTGCGAACAACAAAAGAACAAACGCGTTCCATAAATGCAATTTTAAACGCGTTAACGCCTTTGCATAAACACGAAAAACTTGCATGTGTTTGGCGCGTGCGTTGGTCGGTTATCTCTGACCTGTGTGTGTAAAACGTAATTGCTCGGGTCTTGGGTTAATTAAAGAATAACAACAGAAAGAAACGGAAATCTCTTGTTTGTCTTAAAAGATCGCGGTATCGCGTTGGTGCGCAACGGCAGCCGGCAGATTTTTTTCTTGTCTTGAAAGCGTGGAAATTCTCTCATTCTAACCATGAGCTTAAACCAAGCATGTCCTATAAGCGTGGTGGTTTCTTGGCCTCCTCGTCTAACAACATGCTGTACTCTGTAAAATTCCTTTTAATTTCAAGGCTAATAAATGAATAAATGATGTCTTGATAGTAGCAGATAGACAAGTAAATAATTTTAAGAAAAGGACAAAACCTTTAAGTTTATAAAACATGTTTCGACAGAAACTTCTGCCATCCTCAGTTAGTCAGAATACAAAGCGATGGAAGCTGAATTTATGATAAATAGAAAATGTCAATGTGAAAAATAGTAACAACGGAACAACAATTACACTATGTCAACCTTAAACTATCTTTTTGATTCCCACATTTTCACGCTATACTTTATTCCTTTGTTAATATTTTGCTTTAATTTGGGGTGCTCGTCGGAAATTTTAAATTAAACTTCTAAAGGAGACCAATCTGGACGTGGCTCAGGCTTTTTTTGATCCCTACAAGAGACCATATTAAAACACGGATATATAACAAATCCAGTGGCTTTTGAAGATGGCAGACATTATCATCAAATACTTTCACCTACGTGAAGAAATATAAAAGTGTAAAAATACACTTTTATATTTCTTCGTGCGCAACCCTAGAGGAGACCTTCAAGGCTACATATGATTCCTTTTTGCCCAGAACACCCTAAGTGAGACCAAAATTCGAAATTTACACCCCTAAGCGAGACGACGAGCATCCCTCCCCTACTTATATGGGAGTCTCCCCACGGGGGCTCTTCTCGAACGGAATTTGGTTTTTTTCTCCTTGCGGTCGCCACATGTCATTAAGCAAAGCCTTCTTTCAGAAACGATTTAAGATCTTTAAGCCGTTACCCTATAAAATTGGGCACACTAAAAAAATGAAGAGACCGTTTTAGTTTTGAGTAGGTCTTTATTTGTAACTTTAATATTTGACAGCGTTATGTATCGTTGACGGCAGTCAAGCCGCCACAGTTTCTAATAATCGACAAAAGACAAAAGTCATTTGAAGAAGAAAATCAAAAACTTGTTCATCCAAAATCGTTTAGAGGTGAGTTCGTACTCGCTGAAACGTTTCCTACTGACTATCAGAAGGCAAGTTATGCCCTTTCATCACTGGAACAAGCTTCTCCATTTTCATGAAATTGAAGGTTGTCAGATAACTTTGAAAGAAATGGTGCGTCAAGAGTTTGACCGAGATTCTCACCAGACCACTGCAAAGTAAGTTGACTGCATTTTGCGACCGTGTTTTCCCGCCTTTTGCATCGCTAACGGTTCCTAATTGGCTTATTTGAATGCCTTGGACGCTTTTGATTGGATGTATTGGTTATTGCTAAGACACTGGTTTATCAAACTACCTGCAATTTCTTCCTGGGCACGTATGCTTTGCACAGTGATGATGCTCCTTCAATGACGGTCAGTAGGAACCTTTTCGTAAAATTTACAACCAACATTCAAAGTAGACGAACCGGTCTCTAAATTGAAAATTATTAACTAAATTTACCTCGTCATTTGATGATTAATTTACTCATTTTGTCTGCTTTCAGCTTCAAATCATCTCATAAGAGATTCGTCTATCAAAAACAATTACGTCAATTGATGTAGTGGAAGCATAAGTCGTGCCGTAGTGATTACCTTGGACATTTTCGCCTCATCTCCTGAGAACTGATTCCCAATGTTCGGTTTCGAATCATATTTTATGTAGAAATTTCGATGAAACAGTCTCTTGGTACAAACAAAGGAGAAATCAAATTAGGTCATTACCGAGTTGCCGTTTTTCTCCGGTTCAAAACGAATCTTGGTGCTAAACCATTCAAATGATAATGCGTTTGATTTGCATGAAAATACACCACACCTTTTCCGTTTGAATGGTTGTGCACCTCGCTTTGAAACCGAGACAAACAGCAACTGGGAAATGGGCTAAAAGTAAGGTATTCAACTTCGGACATCTGACCATGCTTTGGCCATTTCGCGGACTCCATGCTTGGAGTTCACGGCCGTATATTTTTAATGGGAATCGAAAAACTTCACCTTTTGTATTGATTAAAAAATAATTTTTATCCGGCATTTACTATTTTGTCTTATATAAAGCTATTTAAAGAGGATATAAAGCTGCCTAATCTAATATAAACCCATCCGCTTTTCAAGATGAGTGGTCGGCGATTTGTTTACGTCTGAAATTACGTCAACGTGTGAATTGTTTCCTCTCTGAATCCGAGTCACATGAATTGATGAAAATTTAAATGACATCGATTTGCATTTCTTAAAGTGTGTCCTATAGAACACAATCTTCCTCTAAATGGCAATAATACTACGACCTGAAAAAAATTGTTAATGCGCTTAATCGTAAGATAAAACTCGTTGTTAACTGGTAGTTCTTTCTAAAGGCCCCTAAAACCGTTTTAACACCACGGCTCATGCTTTATTTGGCGCAGTCTTAGTCCTCTTTTAGCAGTCACTTTCTCCCGGCTCGTCGCCAAGCTGTTTGTCCGATGGTGGACTGGGACTAGCAAAAATACTAGATATATCCGGGTACTTCATAACCTCACGGCTTGACTGGTACAGTGGATTGAAGAACCCGGCTGCTTCTACAACTTGCGGGTCCTGAACAACTGGTTTTTTTGGTTTCTTTGGTTCTTCGTAAATGGGCGTGTCTGTCTTCTTGGCCAGTTTCTTCGGCACAGCGTAGACAGCACCATCTGGTTTTTTTCTGTCAATTTCTTTCTTTTGCTGTTCAGAAACCAAAGGAAAAAAAAAGATAATTTATTTCGAGAGGATTTGCGACTGTGAAGTATTTGTTCGTCTTTGTTTTGGTTTCAGTTTAATTACGGACGTGATTCAAAGTTGATTATCACATCTTGACTTTCATCTTTCGTGCCCCGTTCAAGAGAGGTTGATAACCAAACTCAAAACTTTCGCGAAGATTGAATCATGTTGATGTGGTCAAAAGCTTTTGCTGCGTAAGGAAGGATTAGTTCGTCTATGTTTTCTTTTTAGCTTAATTAAGTGGAAATCTTAAATGCAGGGACAGGATTCAAAGCTGATTGTTACATCCTGACTTTCGTGCTCCGTTCAATAGCGGTTGATAAGTAAACTCAAACCTTCGCGAAGACTGAATCAAATTGATGATGTGGTGTAAAAACTATTGCTACATAGGGAAGGGGTAAAGCACTTAAAATATGGTGTAAACTGGATTGATAGGATACGCTCATTTGCCAACGTGTTGAAAAAGAAGGTCATTTTTTCTTTTCTACCTGTCTGCAAGATGTGAACATGGGATTGGCAAATCCGCTAGCCTCAGCTTCTTCCTCCTCCTCTTCGCTCATCCTTGGAAGTCCTATTGTTCCGTACATTGGATTCTCGAATCCCGTCGTTGAGTCAGTTCGTTTCACCGTGACACGCTCTTTGGGCTCCCGATAGATTGGATTATCCATCATATGGACTTGCCTATCGACTTCTTCTTCTATGGTACCGTATAACGGGTTGAATGCTCCTTCAGCCTGCTCTTCCTGTTTTGCCATGTGGTGTCTGTACATGATATCAGTGTAAGTTTCGTCGTCATTCGGCCTATGCCTCTCACTCGTTTGTATTATCAACTTTCGCTTCCTCTGGCTTAGTTTGTTCCTTCGACAGAGAAGAAGTCCGGTGACGATGACGAGTAAGAGAATCACGCCGATGCCGCCGAAGACGTAATAGAAGCGCATTTTTGTGAAGTGCCGCTGGTCCTTGAAAGTGAAGTCATTGGGCCCTTCAAGGTCGACTACACAGCTTGAAATGTCTTTAGATTTAAGTTCCCGCACGGTGGACTCACACAGCAAGCGTATAACACCAAGAAGGGATTCAGCTGCTTCGACGTAGCTTTCAGTAGTGCAAGTGTTGTTGATGCCGCATAATACATCTCTAACTGGTAAACCAGTTAATTCATTGCCTAATTTGACAATCACAACAAACTTAACTGTAGAGCTCTCTTTGGGTGCGCTCCTCTTGGCTTTGGCTGTCTGTTGTAAACTCGGGCTTATAATATACACGTCTTCCAAGCTTCTCGTCGATTCGTTGTCGTCCACCGTCTCGGGCAGTTCGTAGGTCATCCGTTCTACTGATTGCTCAAATTGGTATTGCCAATATTGACTTGAGATGTTCACCTCTTCCGGGAAATCTAATGAAACGACAGCATCAGACGATATACACAGAGTTGAATCATATTTTTGGACATTTGCTGGGACGGAAATTTCCGTCTCTTCGCACGTGCGATCTCCGAACTTTCGCTGACATAGAGTTCCAAAGAAGCTGGTATCAGAGCATTCACAGGTAAACTTGTTGATGCCATCCACACATATACCCGGGTCTACGCAAGGCTCCTTCGCACAATCGTCTATATTTGTTTCGCAGTGAACACCGGTATATCCTGGAGCGCATGAGCAAGTGTATCCATTTCTGTAAGGTGTACATTCACCCTGTTGGCATGGGTTTGACAAGCAGTGATTAATGAGAGTGCAGTCTGTACCATTGTGATATCCACTGGGACACGAGCAGAAATGTCTTTTCCAGAGATTAAAGCACGTACCACCGTAACTACATGTGATGTTGTTGCACTCGTTTATATCCGAACAGTTAAAACCGTCTCCTGTAAATCCTTCAGTGCATGCGCACGAGAAATTCTGCCAGTCATTACGGATACACGTGGCGTTCGCGTGGCACGGAGATGATTGACAAGGATCAAGCTTAGTTACGTGGATGCTGACAGTATCGTTAAACGATTCTGAAGGAATCCCGTTATCCTCAGCTTGTACGAGAATCTCATATCCTTGAATGACGTAGTGATCGTAGCTGAGAGTCGATATCACTGTCAAATAGGGCGCCCCTCTCGTTTCATTTGCAAAGGTAGAGTAGTTGTCTCCACATTTATTTTGAAGATCAAAGGTATCTCGATAATTTAGAAGAGTGTAATAGACTCGTTGTGAGCTCTCAGGGTTTGTTGATGTGATTTGCGCGATGCAGGAACCGATGGATACGTTTTCGGGGATTTTCACCATTTCTGGAATTAAGCTTATGTTGTATGGCGGCTCATTTACGTCAATCACAGTAATGGTAATGTCACCGGTAACTTGAAGCGGGAGGCCTGTGTGTTTCTCCGGTACATCTCTTACTTGTATTGTGACTGATAGTACCGTGAAAGGATTCAAATGCTCGTAGTTAAGGAACGATGGATCTTTGACAACAAGGAAGTCCCCATTGTTGTTAACCTGGAAAGAACAAAAAAAAAATTCTCTTAGAGCTGACACACAATCGTTTTTATACCTTCACAAAAAACTCTATAACCAGAAGTTCGTAACCCATAAGTCTCGATCTGCGATAGAATGAGACCCATCAGTTTACGGTATTGTCTGTTTTCAGAACGGCTACTGCTAGAAGATTTTTGCGGGAACAAACTGACGTGGCAGCGTTGCGTTCTGCACACGAGGTAGGGAAGCGTCCCCACCTCCTACCCAGTCAAGTCTTCCGTTGTACGCAGGCTTCCACCTCTCTTCCAATTCTACCTGCGCGTTCAACGATCGAATTACAATACGAAAAAATAGAGGGCTAGCCTGCAGAACAGGCGGATTAGCGGGGCAGAGAGCGAAACGTGATACACGTGCGCGGCCGGAGACAAAAAAATCGCCTCGCTGATGTATCGCGTTTCGCTTTCCCGCCTGTTCTGCAGGCTAACAGAGGACTGTGAGCAGTCTACGGTATACATTTCTATTGTTGCCTGTAAATCATTAAACACGTTACAGCAAAATGGGGCATTGGGAGTTTAATTAAACTTCATCATCGCGAGCACTGTTTCGCAGTTTCTTTTTCACAACGTTTTCACGAGGTGAGGAATGCTTGACCGGTTTTGACTACCAGATAGAGGTGTTAAAAAATGGTTGCGTTTGATTCCAGTCTAGAAAAGCAGATTTCTTTCCGTACTCATCCCGCGTTGAGGGGACAATCCCAGTGATCCCAATGTATGGTAACAAGGTTTCCGTTTCGGTCAGTAGAAACTGCAGGCTCGTAGTTCCAAGGGTCTTCCGCGGCCAATATCTCCTCGCGCTTAGTAAGGAAGAGGCCTGTCACCCCATTATTATAACTCTACGATGGCCAAAGAAAAAGAACATTTACGATATTGTTTATCCCAGTATCAATCGGACTCTGCTCTAACTTGAACGTACTGGTCATCTGGGGGCATTGCCGGTGGAACTCACGATTCTCTTCCTCCGCCATTTTAATTTCTTAGGCGGGTTACCGCTGTACACTCGTTCCCAGACTCCCGTTCCCCGTTTCCCGTTCCCTCGTTTTAGTAACATCCGCGCTCGTGGAATATTAATTGGCCCTTCTCCGCTTGGGCGGTTTGTTTTCCTATTACTGTCCACGTGGTATTTTCTAGAGAATTGTTCTTCTACCCATCGAAAAGTAATTTGTTCATATGCACAAGACCATTTGAAAATTTGACAGCAAGAATTCTCGAGAGTATGGATCATCACATGGTATGAAATGGGGCAACAAAACCGCCCAGTCGGAAAGGTCTATTGTTAATTATAATCAATCGTTTTTTTCACAAATGTCGCGGAAAAACCCCTAGACTACTTTCACTTTCCAAGGAGAACACCAATCAGATAACGTTCCAAATCCAGTTTTTAACATGACGCAATACATTGTAATCGCAAGTTTCTCAGAAAGTGGGGAACAAAACCTCAGGAATATTTTCATTTTCTGCTGAATAGCGAATCGAGAAGCAAAGGTGAAGCCAGCGCAGCATTTGACTTGGTAAGTACACGTAACAGCTAGACTTCTTGTTGTGCCGCCGGTAGCTTGTCTACCAGTTGAGAACCATAAATTAAGATTTCTCCTTATCATCAAGAGATAAATAAAAAGATCAGCTAAGATCAACCAAAGCTGAAGAATCACTCCCATACATTGGCCATGTCCGGTTTAGAAAAGGCGGAAGCGTGAATGAAATTAACCAAATTGTGAAAAGCAGTGTATGAAAAGGACAAAATTTGGGTAACATCGTAATCTTTGGGGAAGAGGAAATAAGGGTGAGGAATGACAACAAACGTGGAAGAATAGCTGTCCCTTAATTTGAAAATCATAGCTCCTCAAATGTCGTCTATATTACAGAAAAACAGGAAAGTGACGGTGAATTCATTGATTAAATCGACTACAGTAAACTTGATCGATGGGTGTTGAAGATTATAGGACTTGATAACGTTTTGAAAAGATGAACACTATATCGAAACAAAGATATCTTGCATCCAGTTTGAACCCTATATTGGGTATCATTCAATCCGTGTTTGTATTTAACTGATTTCGGTTTCTACCCCATATGAACCATGTGAGTGTTAGCCCTATTAATGGAAATGGGCCCACACAAGGACAGAGAAAAACTCTGACCAGGGTGGGAATTGAACCCACGACCTTCGGGTTAGATCTCCGCCGCACCACACTCTAATCAGTTAAGTCCGTTCAAATATAAGTGCCGTGACTTAACATCATCGGTTCCCACGGCCTCCTCCCGTCTGGCCTTGTAGCTCAGTCGGTAGAGCGGCGGTGATCTGACCCGAAGGTCGTTGGTTCAATTCCCACCCTGGTCAGAGTTTTTCTCTGTCCTTGTGTGGGCCCATTTCCATTAGTAGGGCTAACACCCACATGGTTCATATGGAGTAGAAACCGAGCACTTCACATTACACTCTAATCAGTTAAGTCTGTTCAAATATAAGTGCTACACGGCCAACGTTGACAAAAACGTAATCCTTCCGTGTTTGTATTTGTTTTGCAGTGGAATTAAGTCTGATCTCTTGACCTATTCACGCAGTTTCCTTGCTTCTATCGGTTTCGTTGAGAAGTTTATCGAATATATTCACGGTAAGTTTATTTCTTGCTTGAAACCATGAAGTTATTCTAAACTTGTAGAATCGGGAAGTTTTGGGACCAGCCATTTTAACAAAGTTTAGTAATAAAAAAGACAAAGAATTGGACTGAATATCGCCGGTTTTCATGTGACGTTGTCATATTCTGAAAAAAAAAAAAAAACTTCTTATCGTTGCGAGGGTTTAGATTAATCAGAAACGAGACCCAGCCACTAAGAACTTGACGGTCTTTCGCATTTGATATATTACATCGCGATTACGGGACTGTCGGCTCCGTCAATCTGTATCTTCCCGGATTTCTTCAGCGGTGCGAGTGGAAAAAGCGTCTATTTTTTTTACGAAACCGAAATTTCCTGCTTTCTTATTGTTTTCACTGTCTTTGAACAAACTGGCTATACCCGGAAAATATCGCGATAGTCGTAGAATATGCTACAGATAATAATAATAAGATACAAAATGCTTGATATTTATCTAACATCTGCCACATGTTTACTTCGCGCATGAATTATATATCTTATTTATGGTGGTCATACACTTAGCTATACAAGCACATCACCAGCGCCCTAAACCACTCGGCCAGGCTGGAAAATCGGAAGCCTGGGTCTGCTGCTCTGCTATCTTGTAACATCAACCTCTGAATGATATGGTTGAACTTGATGCCAAATTTGGATACAGTAAATATCTAATTGGTACGTTTCAGTGACATATCAGGTCTTGTCTAGCTGCTTTCGCTATGAGGCATACGAGCTATGGCTCGATCAAAGTAATTTAAGAACCATCAACATTAACAACAACGAACCGCTAATAAATACCTCTTTAAGGCCAATAGACCATTTGTTGATGATGAACTGACAATATAATATATTCATAATAAATTAATGATAATCGTTAATAATTAAATATTAATTATTTATCAATTTCAGCTGATCATGAATCGCCTGGTTATTCTTCTCGTGGTTGCGGTTGCGGTTGCCATAGCAATGTTTGTTGCTCCAACTGAGGGTATCATGATGTTCATGACTTAATTTTTTTTAAAATTGCAAATGTCTAGCTTTAAGAAAATTGACTTTTTCTTGTTTAAAAATGTATTTCACCTCAAACGTTTGGTCTAATTTGAGATTACTACAGATGAAAACTAAAGGGTAAACAATATAAACAGAAGACCTCACCAAAAAGTTACAAAACTGAAATCAAAATTGTCGCTAATTCTGGGTTAGCTTAATCGGGCTTTGAACAACCCGGCCCAGGACAGTAAAGTTTTTCCCGCCTGCTGAATCCTGATTGGTCAATTCAAATTTCCCGCGCGCCAGCCGTATGCAAGGAAATTTCAGCATGTTGATTGATTGAGAGCACCTCAATTAATCCCAAACAGTGCAGACAAATGAAATTGAGAGAAAAAGTTAAAATTGAGCGCCGAAAGTTGAAACTAAATTGCATGTATATTATTAACAATAAATCAAATGATTTTTCTCGTGCAAGTTGGAATTAATATCCACTCGTGGATTTTTGAAAGACCACAAATTGCACTCGCATTACGGGCTCGTGCACAATTTTTACCTTTGAACGATTTTCTTGTACTTATTTATTCCAAATTTCACTCAGAATCATTTTTGAAATTTCTTATACTAATCAACGACCCAGTTGACATAAGTTTAATTAGTTAATTAGTTTATTTATTCATTATATAACTGATAAAATTACTTCATTGTGATTGACTGAGAGCAGGCCAATTTATCATTAACTTTTAATTTATACTGCAGATCTAGAGCAAATGAACACGCGTGCTTTTGTGATTTTTCCGGTCCAGTCATGTAATAAATGAGCAATCGTATGAAGGCTCCAGTAATAGACCAATTTCGATACATGTATATTAAAATTCAGCTTAAACTAAAACAAAAGACCTCATTACGAGGCCCTAGGAAATAACTACGGAGTTTGTGGGGTTTATTCCCGCAGAGCCTCGGGCTGAGATATATTGCGTTAAGCGGAATTTTAATATATCGAAATTGGTCTGTTAAGGATTTACACAGCTCGTGATATTGGAAAATCCTTTTAAATTGCACTCGCCTAAAAGCTCGTGCAATTTTGAGAGAATTTTCAATTATCAATAGTGGTGTAAATCTTTAACTGCACTTGCATTAATACGATTACCTATACTAATTAAGGCTTTACACTATGACAGAGAAATGTGAGGCCAGTGCAATTTAAAAGAAGTTTCAAATATCACGAGCAGCCAAGCTCCTTAATTGTTCGAGCTTTCATACGGTTACTCAAATTAAATGACCGTTTTTAGTTAATTTGCACTGGAATGCAAATTGAAAATTAATGATGATGATAATGTAGAGGAGGAGGAGAGGGTCGACGACGACTAAAGTATAATTAATTTAATTATATATATCGACTTTAGTTTATTGCACTGCTCACAGTTTAAACTCCCTCTAAACTTCCTGTTTCTTTCATTATACTAACATAGTTTTGTGTACTGTGCATTTCGTGGCCATTCATTAATTGTAATAATTTATCTTTCATTAGGAGGAGAGGGTTGTTTTGGCGCATGTCCATCATGGTGCGAAAGCTGCCGATGTATCTGCTACCCCACCTGGCCTATCGGCTCAGGTGCCAAGTGCAGCTGGTCATGTAACTTATGATTTTCCCGAGGCTGCTAGCAAGCGTGAAGTTCGAAGTGCAATTAATTATTCAGCATAACTACGAAAATAAAACTCTAAAAAAAATTAGATAATCGTAATCAAACTAAGGGATATGTAAACTTGATGAAAATGATTTCTTCTTAAATAGTCAAGCACCTTATAAAAAACATATTTTGAACTTGTACCTCCTAGTTGTTGCTATTAAATGCCTTTTCTCACTATGTGTGATATTTCTATTTATTTTTTTCCCTAGAGAGCACGGTAACGAATCCTGCAATCTCGTTGGTTCTTAGCGCGGTCCGGATTTTCTTATCTCTGACCAATTCTCTGACCACGGTCACGGTAACGGCGGGAAACAGCGCGGGTGAAATTGTAGTGTTGGTTAATTTTCGTGAGTTAACTAGCGGTAATCGTCAACCTTTGCCCTTTTTACACTTCCATCGACGGTTTATCTCTATTCACTTTGAAATGGCAAGGAACGTCACTGTAAGTAAATTCAATTGAGTATTTTGAAGTTGCGAGAGTTTGTTTGGTTGTTTGTAGCTCGGCGCTGTAATGGCGCGTAATCCTGTGTTCCGCTCGCCGCACAATAATTATCCCTTTAACATCCAAACCGGCCTAAACCGGCCAGATTTAGTATTTTACTTTGTCTAACACCAGAGAATTTTACTCGTCAATGGGGAACCCCCGGGCGTCAATGGGTTTTAAGGCTTAAGCAATTTTTCACTTCCAATAGTGTTACAAGTTACAATTTACAATTAACATCTTACAAAAGGTTTTCCCCACAGTAAGAAAGGCAAGCAATAATTCTCTTACTCGCAACTGTAGTGTTCACTCTAAAAGAAAATTACTGACCAATAGGAAATGCTTTATTTACTCTTCTACTCTATGCTTTTTCCCTAATGCATTCCCTTAAATGAGGTTTTACTATTTTTTAAACAAATTTAGCCAGTACTGGCTGTAGAAGTGTTCACCCTTTGAGCATATTCGTAGTACAAATAAAATCTTTAATTTAAGGTGGCAGTGGCCCCACAGAGTAATCAATTAGTGTCGCGCGTTTGTTACATTTTGAAAGCTACTTATTTTTCTCGTTCGTTTTTAATTCCACACCTTTCCACACCGAGGTCGCGTGTTTTTCTTTTTTTTATAGTGACTGCTTACCAGGGACTGGTTTTTCGCGGGTCAAGCCGGGTTATTACTCTGGGGGAGAAGGAGGGAGTACTTGCGCAGGAAAATTAACCCCTTACTGGAAAAAATAGCGAAACCATACGCTGAACAAGAAGATGCTCACAACTGATAAACGCACAAAAAATCGAAAGGCAATCCCAGGCTACGCTTAAGCCGTTGAAAATGCTTGCAGTGAAGGAAGACGGTGGACTAAACGTCAACTATAAAAAAGCTTGCTATTCTGGGTGTGAAATAAATTAAAATAAGCAAAAAGCAGCGTAAAGAAGAAAGGGGCAAACAGTTATTTACGAAACCTGCCGGAGTTTTATCTGTAGTTATGGTCAGGAACTTGATGCGCCCGCATGCAACTTCTCCAAAATAATTGTCAGTTTTGACATGCGTGATTCAGTAAATATCCCAGTATGACCATTCATTAAAAAAAAGAACAAACAAATGAAGTTTGTCAACTGAGTGTCGTAGACCCAAGTGAAGGAATCAACTACTTTCACCAATCAGATCAACCACATCCACCGCACAGAGTCACAGACCCCATAAGAATGTTAAGAAAATGCTAGTAGCGGATACAAAGCGTGGGTAACATATGGGGTTCAAGACACGTTTTAGTTAAAATTCTAATTACTATCATCTCTTTCCAATGACATGTCTTCTTTGACCATAACCAAAACAAATGCAGAAATTAAAACAAAAGGATAAGATACAATGGCACTGAAAAGTCGAATGAATTTTTACATCCACCTAACCATTGCACCCACCTGGAAGACAGATGAATAATTTCCGAGGACGGTAAACACGTGATCCTGCCCTATATCTGGGTCCTTGCAAGTGAGATGACCCACAATATATCCCTGTTTGACGTTCTCTTGCACGGTGGCAGACGCGTTCAAACGAATGTCGAAGGGTGCTTCATTCACGTCTAATATTCGAACGCTGAAGTTTCTTTGAATGGAATATGAGGGATTCCCATTGTCGCGGCAATCAACTGAAACTGTTGCAAAAATAATTTAAATAAGTTCATTGACAGAAGTGATCGGCAGGCTATTGTAGCAAACAGCCCATGTCTGGCAAATACTCGGGTTTCAACGGCTTTAAATATGAAAAGTCCACATGGAATGGGACCCACCTTTTTATAATAGTAAAATAAAATCTGAGACTCCTTCTTATGCATTTCGCATCACCGCAAGCGCAAATGAAGAGTTTTAAATGTCTCATCACAGAGACTTGGTGCCCTTTCGTTTGAAATCTTAACTTAAAGAAAACGAGAGACCAAGAAATTGGGGTTCGTTGCATCGAGTTTTTCATCCATACATTTTACTGTTGGTAGGATCAAGAAGTTTTTCGATGTTCATTTTTCTATTATTTTCGCTTTCTCCTGAAATTTTTGCTTTAAATGGACCGAACAAGTTGCTACGGTAAAACAAACAAAATTGGCAGCCATTTTTACCTCGGCCGAGCAAGTGAGAGGTATGGGTCTAGCACTGACATGACTCCACAAAATGCAGTCTCGAAAGACTTCCTGCGGTGCAAAACAATTTTTACCGTAGATCCGTGCCGCTATTATATAGATCGTGGTAATAAAATCGTCTCTCAATTTTATGCGCATTCAACGTGCAACGTCCAAGTAACAAAGACAAAATGCATTTACCATAGATAGACAGATTTACCTCCGCTGCAAAAAAAAAAAACTATTGAGATAAAGTGCAATTCATCTTTGGGATCCCAAACGAGACCTTCACTGTACCTGTTACAGGCGCGCCTAAGTGGCGTTCATAGTCCAAATCGGCGTCTTGCGACACATAAACTTCTGAAGACGATTTGGACAATGATTTAACATAGAAGTAATTCCCTCCTGTCCGAAGCACACAGCTGTGTTGCTGTCCCACGTCGTCATCGACAACACTCATGTTCACCAGCGATGTTCCACTCGGGCTGTTCTCGGGTATCTCAATCGTGTACGACGCATTTTCGGATGCGGCGAGCGACGAGATCAAGGTTATTTCCGAAGGTCGGTCGTTGCAGTCAAGCACATTGATGCTCAAAATTTCCTGAAAATGCAAAGAAAACTCACCCGATGTGATGTTATGAAAGCCATCTTAATTCCAAACCAAAGAGAGTACAAGCCACCCGGTGGGTTGCTTTTTTCCCCACAAAAGAGTTGTGCACTTACATGTATGTCCAGAATTGCGCTTAATTAGATGCAGGCCCAATTTAGACATCCAACACGAAGTGTTCCTTTTAGTCTAAGCATTTGCTACCTATTTCTAACAATAAGGTAAGGGTAAAGGTTAGCGCTGTTTTTAGCTTTGGGTAAATGCAGCAGTTAATCTTTACTTAAAGAGCACTATTTGGAGGACAATTTGTGACGTTAATTAATTGTCTTTATTCCCAGACACGAGTGATGTTGAAGTTGGCGAGAAGAGCAAAGGGACACTTCTCGAGACGCTTACTGCGTGCACCTAATTTGGGGCATTTTTGGACAAATCTGTACAATTTAAGACAAACCTGTATTGACTTGGGTGGGGTGCCACTGTCAGTAGCATTCACGGTAATGTTAAAAACTGGTGTAGTTTCATAATCCAGTGAGTTATTGAGTAGTAAGCTGGTTCCGTTCACATAGAAAAAACCTATAAAAAAAAAGTAAGAACTTGAATTTTATCAATAGAGTTCAATAACAAACAGTGCTACCAACAAATACCTCGAATTTAATTTGAACGCACCTCTTCCTAAAATTACAGAAAAGGAATGAGTTTGATGAGCATCCTGGTCTTGAGTCAGCAGATTTCCCACAACAGTACCAGCGGTAGCATTTTCATAGATTTGCCGGGATGTAAGTTGGATTTTAGTGGGTCCGTCATTTGTGTCGAGCACCTAGAATGAAATAACTTATTTGATAGAGTGCAAGTTTCTTGGCTGAAAATATTGTTCATTTTGTGCTGGAGATGAACAAGGTAAATAGCTTAAGAAGGCTGCGTTTGCTTCAATATTTTTCGTAATGAACTGGTCATAACTTGGAGAAGATGAAGAAATGTCAGGCCATGGTCAGTCTTCCTAAAACGTCCATATAATAACGTGGTTTGGCCCACTCAATGAGGATTCCTCCTTCTTCCCACCCTCAGTCTTCAGTAAATTCTTGGTTTAAGTTGACTGAAAACTTGTTTCCTTGCACGTTTTGGAGAGGAAGCTAAATTTACTATTTATTGGCACCTGAATCGTAAAAGAGAGACTGGTATTCATAGATGGATTGCCGCTGTCTGCTGCAACCACGGTCACATTGTAGAGGCTTTGGGTCTCGAAATCAAGTGTCCTCGTTGTAACCAGTCTTCTGCCAACCAACTGAAAGGCGACAGGGCCTGGTGACTGGTCTGTGATATGAAGAGATACAGTGGCTTGTCCGCTAGTCTGAAAAAAATGAAACATGATTTGATGTTGAATAAATTCAACATGATTTGAAAAGATCATTCCAGGGACCGTTCATTTAAAGGCTTTGGCCCATCAAGTTAAGGTATTATCTAAATTTAGAATACAGATCCCGCCAAATAATGGCCAATCAGATTGGGCCTAATGACCACAACTCTCCTCATTGGTCCACAACCGAGAAGACGCATGAGGGAATGCACGAGTTAAATGCTTAATCGTGCACGGAACGCAATGCCGCCACCTTGTGTTCCCTCAAAAATCATCTAGCAGTAGCCGTTTTAAAAATAGACCATACCGTAAACTGATGGGTCTCATTGCATCGCAGATCGAGACTTACGGGTTACGAACTTCTGGTATATCATATCGACATTGTCAACTATCTGGGTTGTTATTCATTCTCCTACCGGTAGATCAGGGTCCTGAACGTTAAACACGCCGACTTCGTCTCCCACGCGTCCGTTTTCTTTTATCGTTTTGGACGAGATTGAAAGCTTACAGGGCGCTTCGTTGACATCAACAACATCGACGATAAATAGTGACGACACAGAGAGCGGATTGGGTGCGAGGTCGGTACAGGTGACCTGGGAAATAAAATGTACTTTAGAATAAAGATACCATCTTGATATGGACCTTGAAGTTATTATTGGTATTTCATAGCAAAAGCATAACGGCAATAAGGATAGGAAATTGTATGAACGCGAGTTGGAATTTCATGATTTATCGGCACGAATGATGGTTTGAAAGTTCCTTAAATTGCAAATTTAGAACTTTCAAAACATTACAAATGACCACAAATCAAGACATGCGCGAGCAAGCTCAAACAATTTTCTCTTTATTCCACACTCAACAAAATTACTCCATCGCTGTGTTCCATAGAGAATTTCGTATTGCACTCTATGCAAAGTCATTTGCATATATTGATATAATGCCCTGCGGATAAGCAAATGATGAGTACAAAAGGACAACGTTGGGTCCAACCCTTGCACTCTACCCTGGGCCGCCGTTTAGTTTAGATCTAGCGACTCGGGCTTCTTTTTGGAGTGCCTTTTCCAGATTCTTAATTCGTACCTTCTTTACATTATTTTCATGAATAACAATACTGAGGGTAGAATATTGTTCTGTTAAAGTCCATGTTGCGGTGCATGTGTTCTGCAATAGTTCACAGATGACGTCAAAATGTGGTCATTAGAACATCAGTGACACACACGGCTGTCGCATCGTGTGCCACTTTTTTGTTCTTAGCACATTTTGACGTCATCTGCGAGCTACAATCTCGAGTCCATCGGTGTTCACGTCACCACTCTCGTTCTCCTTACGTAAGGACGACGTTTCAAATTAATGTCCTTTCTTTCTCCCATTTTCTCAATAAGTTTACTTCGTATAAATGCCATCCAACAAAAAGACACTGAGAAATAAGTAAACGATTAACTCACATTGATGGTGTACACGTTGACTTTCTCGAAATCCAATGAATTATCAGAAACAACCAGCGTTGAATAGTTCACAACCTGGAAAAAAGAGGACATTATTACACAATAACAGAGATCGCATTTTGAATTGCATTTGTCGTTCATTGCTACGATCGCCTAAAACAGTTTGAGCCGCAATCTCAACCAATCAAAGGCAAACGCAATTTCAAATTTGAGATTTTCTCGCGCGCGTTTCCCCCGCGCTTTCCGCCGGCTGCATACATTTGCTTCACGTTCTGATTAGCTAATCTGATTGTCATTTGATTTCACTGGTCAAAGTTAATCAAACTTTTTATCATAGCTTTACGTCACTCAGTTGAAACCCAATCTATTCATGGATTTATGCATCGTTTTGCGCCAAAAGTAAAACACTTAATAAAGTACTTACCTTGAAGGGACCTCTGTCCACTACAACACATTTGAACTTTTGTAGAGGTAAATGAAGATTATCAGGATCAATTACCGTCAAGTTACCAACAACTGCACCTACGGGACTGTTTTCAGAGATCTGAAATATGAAGAATGAGACTTACATTTTCAATTTAACCTTCAAATTCTTCAAGAAATCGACGGCACTAACAAGACAGATATATTCCAATGCTCTGATTTAGGCCTTGCGATAGTTGCCCATCGTATGTTCATAGAATTTCAGCTATAGTTTGGTAGTGATTACATAACTGCGTTACTTTTTTTGCTATTTGGGATCTTGAAGATGCGACGTTTGTTTTAGCCACGGGCAGAAACCGGAAGTGAGCTGTTTTCTCTTTTAATATGTCTTGACACTACCACATACTGTCCTGGCGTGCGAAATGTTCACTTCCGGTTTCCGACCGTGACTCAAAAGACTCATGTGCTTTTAAAAGATCCCCTTCCTCAGCGTTGTCTAGAAATCTTCCAATATTATGTCATCCAAGCAGAAAACAAATTTCACACGCCTTGCCCGCTTGCGTTTTCCCGCGGTTGGTGCTCGCTGCACGAATAAATTTCGAACCCTGATTGGTTCATTATGGATCTCATGGTTAATTTGAGACATTGGCCAGCCAGTGTTCTCGCGTTTGGTGCTGGCTGCACCAATACCTATTATTAGGTATTTCAAATTAAAACCGCCTTGGTTTCCAGCTGCCCCAAGCAACGCTTCGTTATCTGGCCTATAGCTATTCCAGGTTCACCTTATGCACTAGCTTTGTGAGGGTGCGAATAGACTTCTTGCAGAAAAAGTAAACATTTAGGCCAGTGGCCTCTGGAGAAATTCTTGTGATGAAATCGCCATACCCCCTTAAAAGCTGTGAAATGAGCGCCTAAGTTTGTTATCGTACTATTATTTCCTTGTTTTTAATACATTATCTTTAGTTCCTGCATTTTTCTTTTATCTCCCGGCCCATCTCCAGGTTTAAAGGGGTACTCTGACGAAAATCGCATCTTTCCTATCTAACCCATTTTGAAACATAAACAAGTAGTCTGTGTGAGAAGAAAAATGCTGTTTACTTTTTTCAAATATCTCTTTTCGTTCCAGAGATATTCGAGTTTGAAATCAAGTGGGTGGGGACTGGAAAAGAGTGAGTTGCCATGGGAACAGAATTTTTTAAAAGTCATAGGTGTGTTTCCTGTAGAACTATTAGACTACCAAGTTTCAATGGTCTGCGCTGCGAATTGGCCGAGGTAGCCCTATTTATATACCCAATATAATATTGGGTTGAGTGTATGACATCATCAGTCATCTCATTTGTATATTTTACCCATTTTCAAACTTAAATATCTCCGGAACTAATGCAGGTATTTGCAAACGGTAAACGGCGTTTTTGTTCTTTCATGGAATTCTATGTGATACACTCAAAAAATCAAGGGGTAAAAATTTGGTCATAGTACCACTTTAAAAGTAAATACTACTTTCCTGAGAAAAAAGTCTGTAACAGCTTACATTGACAATACAGACCTTGCTGTTATCAAGGGAGACACTTTGAGGCTTTTCATTGATGTTATTGACTCTGATCTCAAATGAGCCTGTCACTGTGTAGGGCGGGAAACCGCTGTCTGTACTGTTCACAGTAACTGTGAAGTTTCTGTACTGTTCGTAATCCAGCCCAGCCTTCTTGACAGTCACTCGTCCAGATGGTGACTCAACACCAAACAAGCTAAGAAGACCTGATGAACTATCCAGAAAAAGAAGCTCGACTTAATTAATGGCAGGTATAAGCTTAAGACAAGTATTAGACAATTGAAACTGTGCGAAAACGTCTTTATTTACCACTGCAATCAGATGCATACCTTACAGAAGAGGTTCCTGATTCTTTTTGTTTCAAAACGAAATCATCAATAACGGAAAAAGTAAGAGATACATTCTAAATATGAATTGAAATCAGCAGTAATTCGCTTAATTTTTCACGTTTGTAGTGGTGAAAAGAATGTAGCTGATCTTTATTCACCAACAGATTAAACAGGATACTTCGTTGAGCGAAGCAGTCACATCCAATAATGAACTTCGAAGCGACAGGGATGCAACAAGATAAAAGAAACCTAATGATACCTCTGGCCGCTATAGCCTTGTCCAACCACATCAACGATCTTGTAATGGTGCGTCTGTCCGACATCTTGATCAGCAGTTGAGACAGTGCCTATGAATTCCCCTGAAAGACTGTTTTCGGCAACGCTTAGAGGACCCCTGGTCAATATGCCCGTGGGCGGATCATTTCGGTCTGTAACGATTATTGTGAAATTCTTTGTTGTACTGAGACCTGAAAAAAAAAAAAGTTGCAGTGATATTCTTTCTCGCCGTTCTCAAATCAATACTACGAGTATTGTACCTACAATCATTGGCAAAAGTAGTTGGGACGCTTACGCCAAAATGGACCTGAAAACTTCTCAGACGTCACAAACTAAGCATAACTGTCAAATTTCCACTAAGTGCTTCAAAATAGAGAGTCCCCCCTCCCCCTCTAATCAATGTTGAAATAGACTAGGAAAGGTCTGTTCACTATTGGCATCGTTGCTCTGGGAAGGGGAGAGGGAGGGAGGGAGGGAGGGAGAGGGGAAATCATTCAAACTAAGTAAGAAAACCAGCTAAAAGAGTGAGTTCCTCAAGACTTTCGCCACTGATTGTAGATTGCTCATTCTCAGATTCACTACGCAATGTTCTTAGACCAGTAGCACAATTATGAGGCTTTTCGTCACAAATCAGGATCTTGAAGTGACAACCTTGTGTTTTATGGGCAAGGAAGGCTAAGCTGAAGTATAAGGAAAGGTTACATTTATACAAACGTTGATCGTGTAGCACTTATTTTTTAAACCGTGGCCGTGCAGCACTTTTTTTAATTAAACAGAACTCCCTTCAGTTTAAGCTGAAGTATGGCATTTCCGTTTCAATGTGTGCTCTATTGTCTTACTAGCCGAGTTCGAGGTCCGTATTGTAAGATACGGGCCCTGTTTTTAACGGAGAAAACGAGGACGTGTAACTTACTGGTACAGATAGAAAAAGCGAGGTTCAAACTGTTACTTAAGGTATTTAATATATCTCTGCGGTAATCAGGCGCAGGGGAAAGGTGAATAGTTGAAGTCAAGCGGAGCGTTCAACTGCAACAAATGATTGGCACGCGTAAAAATCTGAAAAACGAATAAATCTTATTGGCTTTTTGAAATAGTTACTTGCAAGATACAAAAATATTTCATCAAATTTAGTGTGCTGCACAGCGAACCGTACTGTACAATTCGGTCCGCCAAATTAGCCAATCGTGGCGTGCGTACTATCTGAGAGATGTAACAAGGTGATTTATTATACAGATACTGATGAAATACCAGGGTTTTTCC
The DNA here is from genome assembly GCF_036669925.1 of Montipora capricornis. Classification (NCBI taxonomy): domain Eukaryota; kingdom Metazoa; phylum Cnidaria; class Anthozoa; order Scleractinia; family Acroporidae; genus Montipora; species Montipora capricornis. Next base: position 645,174 of record NC_090884.1, on the reverse strand, counting down.
TTTTACTACAAAAACGTATCTTCACTGCGCGCAGTGAACATATCATTTTTATCTTTCACATGTGAGAATATGGGTGTCGTCATGGTAACGAATACGATTAGCCAATAAAACGCAAGGTTCCTCTTCATTTTAAGATACTTTTGTGTTTTAATATAATTCTTCTCAACTACATTGACATTTTTATTGCAAATTTTACATTATCATGACTTGTTTTTCATAACTTTCATATCTTGTTTCATGTTACACAACATGCGTGTTTTAGCGGTTGGTGACCACTTTTTCATCATTTCGAAATGAATAAATTTAAATCTGGAAATTTCATCAATATCTATATAATAAAAAGAACATTACATGGCCGCTTGGGGATACGAATTCTATCTTCTCGTATGTCGTATCCCCGCACGGCCATGTAATATTCTCTATTTATTCCACACTCAAGAATTTGTTTACTCACCCTTATTGTCTGTAGACTTGATAGTCAGCAACCACGTCATCTTGGTTTCGTAATCCAAGCTTCTAGTTGTGTTCAGAGCATGACCATCAATAACAAAAGGAATGTTCCCTTTGGAGCCAACAAAACTGTAGGAATATGTCTGCACCACCATCTGTTCATTATCCGGGTCAGCGGTATCCAAAACACCAACAGTAACGATCTCACCATTCTCTGATACCACATTGTTAGACAGCGTGATGTCGTAAGGCTTTTCATTAACGTTGTCGATTTTGATTCGTACCGTTTTGTCGATTGACAGAGCCGGTGTTCCATCATCTTGACATTGCAAGTTGACGTAATAACCTCTTCCTTTCTCGTAATTTATATCACCGGCTACGACGAGAGAATTTGTTGTACCATTAACACTAAAGGGCACATTTGCGCCATTAATAATGTTGCAAAAGTGATTCTGCCAGGGTCCCCTGGGTCCTTTGTCATCAGGGTCTACAACTGATATTTTACCAACAAGAGTTCCTCGAGGGCTATTCTCTCGAACACTAGATGGAATCAATAAGATGTTTGTTGGTCTCTCGTTGACATCGCGTACCTAAGGAAAAGAGGAACAGAAAGGACAAGAGAACTCAAGATTAAAAGGCAAGCTTGTACTGAAGCCTTGACGTTTTTCTTAATTTGTCCTAAATTAAGGGTGGAAGGTTTGGCATAAAAACTACTCAAGTATGCAATAGTTTGTCATTAGATTAAAGAATGCTGACTACAGTCTGTTCTTTTAAGAAAGAGAATGTAAAAGTACTTTTAGAGAAGCAAAAATCTTAAGCTCATCTTTGTCTTCAGAATTTTAATTATGCCATTCTTATATTATGAAATGAAATGTAGAACCCATTGGGAACTCGGAAAAACCCGAGGTACAGATGGGATTCGAACCCACGACCCTCCATGAGCTAGTCGAATGCTATAATTACTGAGCTACTGGAGACTCTATGGTGAGCGAGGGTGAAATCTGGGTCTTTGAGACATCACGCAGCTACAGAGCCAAATAACCACTGACATTTTTATATTGACAATCTTATATTGTTATTCTAGCTTTTTGATATCTATATTTTTAGGCACTTACAGTTTAGATTTTCTTGTACTTTTAGACTTTTTTCTTACGAGGGCTAAAGGTTTGTTAGTACTTCTGCCCTACTATGTACTACCCTCCTTAAATGAAGCTAAACCAGTTAACTACGAGTGTCTTTCAGTAAACGACTTTCTTCAAGGCTGGCGCATTGGGCTGTATCTGCAAAGCTAGTCTGGGATTAAAGGACAAAGAAGCCAACAAACCTGAATGGTGAAATTTTTATCAAAGCTCAGGGTGGGAAATCCACTGTCCGTGGTTCTGACTGCAATAAAGTAAACAGATTTCTTTTCGTAATCTAAATTTGCAGAAAGAGATGTATAAATCTTGCTGTTGCGGAGCACAAATTTCCAGCCACCATTGTCGACTAAGCTGTAGCTGTGTGTCTGATTGGCATCTTCGTCAGCCGTTGCAAGTTCACCTACAAATCCAAAATTATCGTTTTCGTCGATATAACCTGTTTCTCCACCTGCCAAGGATATGTTGCTCGGCTGGTCGTTTATATCCAATATCGTGACCTTATATGGTCGAACGTGAAATAATCCGTTATTATCAGTCACGCGAACCAAGATATCTTCAGTTGCGCTTGCCTCATAGTCCAGGTCGCCGCTGACCTTTAAATGCGTAGAACACTTTGTTTTTACGCCTGGAATGTTGGTGAGGTTATGGCACGTGACTGGTGAGTCCACGGTAAACTTGCCAGCGGCATCAACGTCCAAACTGAACGTCAATTTTTGAACCTCGTCATGATCCAAGGCTTCAATTGTCCCTACCACTGTACCCGCTTGGGCGTTTTCGTTAACTTTTGGTTGATCATCCAGGAACGTTTGCTGTCTCAACGCTGGTTGATCATCCAGGAACGTTTGCAGTCCCAACGCTGATGTTAAGCTAATGTTTATTGGAGCTTCATTGATATTTTCCACCACGACGGTAAACGTCTTGTTGAGCTGAGAGACAGAATATAAAATGAATCAGCCGAAATGAAGAAAGACACGTGTCAATCATAATTTTACATCCAATGACTTTGCATCAAACTCCAAATAACAGCTAAGATTAATCTTTCCACTTTTAATGTTTTCTTCTTGGGATCAAACTTTTATTGCACTGCAAAGATGAAGTAAAGTTAACAAAACTGGCAGCTGTTTGTCCAATAGCCGATTTTATTCCCTAGCTGACATCACAAAATGCTTTGCGTTCCCACTTTTAAAGAAAATCTGCAAAGCAGTCTGTAACGACATTATGCAACGTAGTTGTAGCATCAAAGGACTGTACTACCCATGCCTCTCACTGACTCGGTCGAGAGACAAACGAGTATTAGTCCTTCTGACCTTAAGAAGTTGATCAAAAACGGAAACTAAATGAAAAATGGCAAATTATGATCGCCACGTATATGTGGAGATATTCTTGGACCAAAACCTACCTCCAATGGGACCGTGCCGTTATCCCTCACCATGGCAACGACCGTATGAGCCTTGTTGGTCTCGTAATCTGTTCCTTTAGCTTTAATCAGGTAACCTAACGAATCGACCGCAAAACGCCCGCCATCGTTGTCTACCAAAGAGAACTGAAGCGTTTGGAACGCATCCTCGTCTACAGCGACAAAGCGTCCTATCTTTGACCCGATTGTTGCATTTTCCTTCACTGTATTACTAGACAACTCAAAATCACGTGGTCTGTCGTTGATGTCCTTTAGTGTAATTGTCAACCTCGCCTCGCTGCTTAGAGGTGGATTTCCGTTGTCCGTTGCGCGCACGCGCACTGAGTAGTTCTGCTGTTTTTCGTAATTCAACTTGCAGAAGTCTCCGCCATTTTTGAGGCATTTATCGTTTGGTAAAGCAATTTTGAGCTGATTTCCATCTATTTTAAATCTTCCTGCAGCTCCATCTATGAGAGAGTAAACATGGCTTTGTGAATTATCTGGGTCCTCCGAGGATATGATGCCAACCACTGCGTCTTGCGGAGGATTTTCGTCGATAAAGGAGTTTGACAAACTTATGTTGAACGGCTTTTCGTTGACATCTGAAGCAAAAAAGAAGAAGACAAAGACACAATAGAAGCTAAGCTTGCCTTTTAAGTTACTCGCAAAGATACTACTGTAGTAAATTATTAAGATATGGGGTAAAATAATTCTGCACCAGCGAAAAATGGTTTTTGTCACTTAGGGAAAAGATGTGAAGGAAAAAACAAAAGTCAGAACAGACCTCTTGGGCGCTTAAGAGCACTTTTTTAAAATCAAAAGGGCAAATAATATGTAGCTCTCTTCCTTGCCACAGTGTATGGGTCTCTTGAAGGACAGCGTGCTAATTTATGGATGCGGGGCGCGGGGCCATTTCGGGCCAACCACACGAATGAAAACAGCTTATTGGTTGCCTCATTCACAAAGTTTACTTGAAAACACCATCATCACGGCCATTCCTAAGTTTGAGACGCAAACAGCCTTAACTTAATGGCAAAGTAAACACCCAGCCGCATCAGAGCTTGGGGCTTGGTTCCCGGCCATATCAAGTGTTGAAACGGAGGGGGATGTATGATACCCCTCTGGATCTTAGTTTTCCTTACCTACAACATAGATCTGGAACGACGTAAACAAACTAAGCGGAGGATCCCCACTGTCTACTGATTTAACAGTAATGTTCCATGAATCTTGAGACTCGTGGTCCAGACTTGTAGTTGAATTTAGTGCGCTGCCGTTGATTACAAAAGGAAGACCAGCGGTGTCTCCCATGAGGCTGTACTCAAAGGACTGTCGGTCTCTCGGCTGATTTGTGTTATCAGGGTCGGAGGTAGAGAAAAAACCTGAAGGTAAAATAAAAAGTAATCTTGGTGACTGATCAATTTAACTGATCGTAATCAGGAGCCCATCCTGGAGCGTGCAACTTCCATACAGCGTCTGTGAAACGGCGTTTTCACAAGTAAGTTTATGTTTAGACTAGCCCTTCCCGCGAATTAGGTCAAAAAACAAAGTCAGTTACGGCTCGGTGACCCTATGACGTCAGCTTGATTTTTTGTAATTGGTCATCGGGCTCCTGTGGGAGTCATTAGCGGGAAATTCAATCTAAAAATAACCTTACTTGTGAAAACGCCGTTTCACAAGTATAGTTAAGTTGCACGCTCCGGGTGATGGGCTCCTGTCGTAATCCATGAACACAAAGAAAGAAAAGTTAGGTAACAATGTGTCGCGACATTTTTCACCCTATCACAAAGCCCTGTAATACAATGGAAAACTAAGCCATACTCAGTTGTTAAAGTTCTTGTTTTACGACGAACGACAGCTCGGATGAGGTGTTTTTTAATGATAGGATGGCTCCGTTAAGCAATTCGTACTGCCAGTGGCAAAAGCAAGCAACGTAAATCTAATTGGTTTTCATGCAGCGTGTGTCTTGAATACCTTTTGAATAATACTCTTTACCTACCTATTAATGATGGGAATTGGTTCTCCGCGATGACGTCACCAGATAATAAAATGCCCGTGGGTGCCTCGTTGATGTCAACAATTGAAACATCCAGGATCTTCACTAAAGACATCTGTGGGGAACCACTGTCTGTGCATTTCACTTGCACACTGATAGCTGAAGCCAGTTCGTAATCTAGATTTGCGCTTCCCACTGTGAGCACGTGGGACTGAATCGCAAATTCTCCAACCTGGTTTCCAATCACTTGGCAACTGTGAGTTTGCCAGACACCACGTGACCCATCATTATCCGGGTCACTAATTCTAAGATGACCGATCTGTGTACCGGGTGCGCTGTTTTCTGTGATGTTTGCGGGCGCAAGGGTAATATTCACTGGTGCTTCATTTACATCAAGGACAATTATTTGGAAATCCTGCGTCACGCTAAGAGAAGGTGATCCACTGTCATTGCTTTGTATTCTAACCTTAAACTGATTTCTAGCTTCGTAATTCAAATTAGCTGAGGAGGAAACATAGAGTTTGTCATTTTGAATCACAAAACGCCCACCGGCATTGTCCAACAGCCTGTACGCATGCGTTTGCGCGGTGTCTGGATCCACGGTCGTTAGTTGTTCTACCAGGGCACCGTTGGAATTTTCAAACACAGATGCAGTGTGACTTCCAGCAAGCGTGATGTTTTCTGGTGGATCGTTTTCATCAATAATGCTTATTATCAATTGTTGAGTCGTTACCAGACCTTTATGATCTGCCACGCGCACAGTAACTTGATACGCCTGAGTCGTTTCATAGTCTAGAGCTCCATTTGATTGTAGATCTACTTGACACCGAGTGTTAACCCCTGGCGTACTAATAATTGTCTCGCATGTGGTGTTCCTTCCCAATTTGAACTTTCCTTCGGCGTCGTCGTCGAGTCTGAAAGAGATCGTCTGATTTTTGTCGTGATCTAACGCCACTAGTGTTCCAATCTTTGTTCCGACGATAGAATTTTCGCGGATTTGTGCCTGTCCTGTAGGAAACGCCAGTTGTCCTCCAGCAGATGTGATGTTGATATTTATTGGTGCTTCGTTCACGTCCAAGACTTCAATGGTAAAGGATTTCTCTGCCTGCAGAAATAAAAAGCAATCAGGAAGTAAGTAAATGGTCGCAGTGAGATGCTGTTGTTGCTGCTGTTACTCTGCCGTGGATGTTGAGGTAAAAATGAAGACCACGATAACGTTGATGATGACAATGGCAACAATTATGACGATATTAATAATATAGCTGTCATCATCATCATCCATATACGCCGCCTAATGATAATCTGCATGCTCTAAAAAAGCAGATTAAGAGACAAGCGCGCGGGTTGAAATATTTGCCTTCTTCGATCTGACTCACCGAGGGAGCAGTTGTCGAACGACTACTGCCGACCGATCAGATCCAACGGATACCATTTAATAACATATGAGGTTTGTTGTTCTTGATTGTGGGAGTTGTGATTTATAATGTTTATAACATTTAAAGCCTTTAGTGTCAGTTTATATAAAAAAAAACTATGCATAATTTTGCCTTGCATATTAATAATAAAGAAAGGCATGACTTGTCGAGTGTACTGATTATTTCTGTCCCTTGTAAAATCATTTGTAACCTCGCGTCTCTCGTCTTTTTGTCATGAATCCAATAATAAGATAGAGGATGATCAGATGGCGAAGGAAGGTACTGAGGCGAATAGTTGTTTAAGTATTTACTAGAACAGTGAGATAATATAACACAAAAAGATGATTTGAACTCATTTATTCCTGCCAAGATTACAACATTTTCGGGCGCAAATTCCGCGCGGATCGCTCGGAGGTGAATAGTTGACAATTATCCTGTAAAATCGCGCGGAATATCGTCTGATACTTAGCCGACGAGGCCGTAGGCCGAGTTGGCTAAAATCAGGCGATATTCCGCAAGATTGAGCAGGATAATTGTTTTATTATTCAACACATTGATGGCAAAGCACAATTTTCTACTATTTTCTCCGCGACAAACAAAATTACGTTTATCGTAGGTTATCTGTTGAGTACGCACGACGACCATATTTGGACATTGTCACAATGTGCTGAATAATAACAAAGGATATCCGAAGTTTGAGTTGCCAATCAGAGCGCGCCTTCAACGCTATCCACTGTATTAGTATATACTAAATACGTGTATATGTTACTTCTGTTACCTTCTACGGACATAAATAAATAAATCTTTCGATCGCTCGCCCGATCGTTAGTTCTATCGTTCATTTGTTCGGTTTTATAGTTAACCACGATTTACGGATTGACGTCGATTTCTCCTCACAAATCAAGTTGACCGACATGAAGCTCATCCTGGGAGCAGTGATGGCGCAGTGATGGCGCAGTGATGGCGCAGTGATGGCGCAGTGATGGCGCTGTGGTGAGAGCAATCGCCTCCCACCAATGTGGCCCGGGTTCGATTCCCAGATTCGGTGTCATATGTGGGTTGAGTTTGTTGGTTCTCTACTTTGCACCGAGAAGTTTGTCTCCGGGTACTCCGGTTTTCCCCTCCTCAAAAACCAACATTTGATTTAATTTGATTTGAGTTAATTTCATCAGTGTTACCAATTAGTGCTCTAGTGCTAAATCCATTGACACTTAAATAAAGCTATTATTACTATTATGTTCCATATTAAGCCTTTTGATGTTTTGGGGATAAATAAATCTCACACACAGCTACCGGTATGCTAATTACCCTTTCTTGAAAAAATGGAGACTGAATTGCGAAGGGAGCAGCTCTCGCCGTGATGATGACGATGATATTGAATTATATCATTTCTAATTCTCTTACCCCCATGGACGGATTTCCGTTATCCAGCACCTTCGCACTTATCACGTGATAATTTTGGGTTTCATAATCGACATCCTTGGCTTTGAACAGCCTCCCCTGGGAATCTACCCTGAAACGCCCGCTGTCATCGTTGGTCAGTGAATACGTCAAGGATTGGCCAGCATCTTCGTCACGTGCAGAAAAGCTAAAAAAAGCGAAACAAGTATTATATGAATTACAATGAATTGCTTAACGGTTTGATTACGTATTCTCAAACCTAAATAACATACTTAGACAATTCTCTCCGAAATGTTTACTATGTCAATCATAAACATGTGATCTCTAAAGTTTAGCTCTCGAACAACTGTTTATTTTTCACTGTCACCAATAATATTTGCCGCGCCAGTTGGCTGACTGGAGAAGCCTGCCTCCAAAGTGTGTTCCCAACCTCAGTAAACGTGGGATGTAACACCTCGACTCGTTCCTCTTCAGTGATTTAATAGCAGCGAAAAACGAAAGGGGCAATAAAATTCGCAATGTACATGATGGTTTCCTTCAATGTGCTTGGTGTTAGAACAAAAAGCAAGCGGCTGACTCGTGCTGCTTTCATTTCGCTTAACCAAGAAATTATCTGTATACATTTTAAAGTTCAAAGATTGATACCGTCGTATATAATGACCCACAGATGAGAGGAAAAGGGAGACACAAATCGTAATGATACAAAACGGCGAAGAACGTTCTTTTCCTCCAATTTTAGGACCCTCTAATTGAGAACAATTCCGAAATGCCCTACTCACCGGCCAAACGGAGAAGTAGTTGTCGCATTTTCTTTTACTTGATTATTGGACAGTTGCAAATCACGTGGTTTGTCATTGATATCACGCAAATCAATCCTGAGGTCTTTTTCAAAAGACAGTTGCGGTGTTCCATCATCTGTTGTTTTCACCCTAATCACGTGACTGCTTTGCATTTCATAGTTCAAACGACAAGAAGGACCACCTTGCTTCAGACACTGCTTGTTGGACACGTCCACCTGGAAAGACACTAGATATTTCAATATTCCAGCTCCTATCAACTCCTTACGTATCCTTTGAAAAGGGTGACGTAGTAAAGAAAATAAAGACTTTGTCTCTGAATTCACCAACCTCGTTTTAAAGACAATCCAAGGGTGAAGGTTGTCACGGGATTCCCTTGGTTCGGATTCCGACGCTTGGCGATTGGTTTAATACAAATCTCGCACCCCCTATTATCTTGTCAAAGGTAAAAGGGAAACCAACTGTGACTGCTCACACGTGTTTTCGCTCGGTTGCAGAATTTCTTTTCCTTGATAAAGTGTTGGATTTGCAGGAGGTTCAACTTATTTTTCCTTTTACTTAATTTCTCATTCTAAACAGACCAAACAAAATATTGCGTCTCACGTGAAAACCTCTTGCCCACTACATCGATCATTACCTTAATTTTATCGCCGTCTACTTTAAATCTCCCAGACGCACTGTTTAAAAGCTTGAATGTGTGTTTCTGAGACTTGTCTTGATCCAGTGTTGTTAATGATCCAACCAAGGTGTCCACATCACTGTTTTCATTCACAAAAGAACTTGAGAGCTAAAAAGGTAGGGAAAAAAATTTATAGCTTAAATGCAGAATGAAAGTCATAGTTTCGATTTCTTTTTAGAAGTACTTGGATTTTGCCCTAGAGTCAGTCATTAGCAAATCCGCCTTTTATTCATCTACTGAGCTGAAAACGTTCTGTTTGGGAGGCAAGGTTTGTGCAATGTGTCCAGGGGCCCGTTTCTCGAAAGTCCCGAAAACTTTTCGGGCCCGAAAAGTCATTTGTGAAACTGTCAACCGCTTGTTTTGGAAAGCCGATCTTTTAACGTGTTTTTAAGGTAACCAAAAGAAAAAGGCCTGTGAAGTTTGACGACTTAAATCCTCTCCGTTCTTGAGATACAAATGGAATTGTGACACACGAAAACGACCCGTAAAGTTTCGGGACTTTCGAGAAACGGGCCCCAGGTCTCGATTCTCGCTCTCGTTGTCATGTGTGGGTTAGATTTGCTAGCCCTCTTCTCTGCTCAGAGAGATTTTTCTCCGGGTACTTCCATTTTTCTTTTTTTATTGTAGAGCTCTTAGCTTTGATATAAAAGTTTGGGATTAAAAAAAAAAGCTAAGTGATTGTTGCCGTCTCATATGTTAGAGCTGCGAATACGTATTTGTCAATACCTTCCCATCCTAACGACAGGATTATTGCCACTTAAAACCACATGGCTCCCAAGGGTTCCCGGTAGCTTAATCCAACAAAACGCACTTTACAAGAAATCAGAATACCAGCCTATAGCATATTCACCATTTCAGTAAAAGAGTCCGTTTTTTTCCATTAAGGAAGAAACTCTCAAGGGAATGAGCTTACCTAGCCTGCGAACGCAGACGTATTTCCGGCGGTCGTTTAGAGAAAGGACCGCCGGAAATACGTCTGCGTACGCAGGCTAGAGCTTACCCGACCTATGCAAGGACACCAAGAGACAATTAAATCTTACCAAAATTCCATTAGGAGCGTCATTGGTATCAACAACTTGAATAGTGAAGGTCTGTGTCTTGGACAGCGCAGGTATCCCATTATCTTTCGCAGTCAGACGCACATCCCACTGGGCAGAGTTCTCATAATCAAGAGCTCTTTTAGTGATAATTGTGTCATTTTGTATAGCAAATGGTTGATTTGGATCAGAGGACGAAATTGAAAAAGAAAACGTTTGCACCTGCGTGTTAGCATTGTCTGGGTCGATGACGTGTATCTGCGCTACCAGGGATCCACTTTTCATATTTTCTTTAACCTTATCGTTGGTAAGTGTTATACGTGTTGGTGCCTCGTTAACGTCTAGGACAAGAATCACAAAGGTACTTTCCACCGACAGACCTCCTGGATCGCGACAGAGAACTTTCATGCTAAACGAACTCGCGTCTTCGTAATTTATTTCCGCGTTCCCAACGGTCAGTTGATTGTTGCTTATTGCTACCTTCCCATTGGCCGAGTCAGTTAGAATACACACGTGACTTTGATTTCTGTCAGGATCAGAAACATTCAACTGACCAATCACCGTTCCTGTTGGTCTATTCTCTTCTACCTTTTGATTGGACAACGTTATTCCCGTGGGATTCTCGTTAACGTCTTGTAGCTCAATAACTAATGATACTTGTACCGACAATGGAGGACTGCCATTGTCTGTTGAATTCACTGTAATTTGGTGTCTTGAAGACAATTCGAAATCAAGACTTGCGTTACTGGAAGCGAACAATTTGTCTCCTCGAATCTCAAAATTTGCTCCAGAATTACTGATAATGGCATAAGTAAAATTCTGTCCAAAATCCTCGTCATCCGTTATAAGACTGTCAATTTGAACGTTTTTACTGTTCTCAGGTATGGAGGCTGACATATTTCCATCCAACGTCACATTTGTGGGCGGATCATTTCCGTCAATCACAGTCAAATTAAACTTTTCCGTGCGGAAAAGTCCCTTGTCATCTGTCACACGAATGATGACTTCTAAGCTTGCGGTATCCTCGTAATTGATAGGGCTGCTGACCAATAGTGCAGTGACGCAGCGTGTTCCTTTTGCAAGAGTCTGGCAAGACGCTTTGCTTTTGACCGCAAATTTACCAGCAGCATCATCATCCAAACTAAAAGTTAAATTCTGCACAGCATCAAAGTCTGTTGCTGTAATCGTAGACACGCTAGTTCCAAGCTTCAAGTTTTCTGGCACACTCTCCGAAGAAAGGGCGATAGACACCGGTGCCTCGTTGACGTCGACAACGGAAATAGAAATGTTCTTGTTCATCTGCAAGGAAGAAATAATAATTGGTGGTACGGCCTTATTCTACTTCTATTAAAATAATTAATAGTTTCTTTCCAAAAAAAGGTCGTTTGTTGCAGTTAGGCAGAAACGTACGTTTAGTATTCCAAGGTGCAAAACTAAGCGATACCAATCTAGTTTTGTCATTGCGAATGCCCTTCATTGTAAATTGTAAATTTTTATTATGGAAATCAATAATGGAACCTGGGGTTGTGTATACACTTTTAATAATTGTAGATTTTAAGGAG